>NW_012144966.1:9890889-9892524 GCF_000956105.1 Propithecus coquereli | reverse complement strand
TGCTTGTTCTGAGGAAACGGCAGGAACCAAGTACATTTTGAATAGTTAATAATACATTAGGCATTGTGCACACATTACCGAAGTGATAGTAGGAAACTGGTAGCCTTTCGCTGGCTTGGCTGGGAAGCTGGCCCAGCTCTTCGGATGATTCTGTCCACAGCTACAGTGTTATCAAGAAATTTGTTTGAAATGCCAAACCTGAGTTAAGACATTATGTTAAGGAAATACTCAAGAAAATTATTTTTTAAATAAGTATTTTAAAATCATGGGCAAAGGAAATAATGCAAAGTTCAGGATTGGTGCACAGTTCAAGATCGCTGCCAACAAGTCCAAAAAACTCACTTATGCTCCTGGTACATCATGTATAGACCAGAGGTAGCCAGTGATAATTGAAGTACAAGCCACTTCACTTTTTCTGAGAGTCCTTTGAAAAAGCATCTTATATTATTCTATAGGTCTCAGGAAACACCCTCACAGTCAGCAATCACCTCTCTTCAGAGAACTCCCGGTTCTTCATGTCTATCTTTGACAGAGCTGTGATCAGCTTCCTAACCTGTAGGGTGTCTCCCCTTCCCTCGAACGCAGCATGCTGGAAACTGAAACCTTAATCAATATCTCTCCTACGGTCTTCTTTTCAAATAGTATTTTCTTCACTTAATTTTTTCCCCGTATTTTATGAGTTGCCGGGTCCTGTAGAATCTACCACCTTTTGTCTCTTAGCCCCACACCCTCTCCAGAACTCTAAGATCTGCAGCACCTTTTACTAAAGGTTACTTCCACATTGGGTCATCAGGCTTTAGCCTTTATTTACTCCAAATTAAGCCTCTGAAACCAAGCTTTGATCAAGTCGCTACACCATAAAAACTTCTAATTGTTCCACAGAACCTAGGAAACAAGACCCACTTCTTCCAGCCTGGTGCTCCGAGGCCCCTTACTCTGTTCCCCTGTGCCTGCCCTGTGCTCCAGACCAGCAAAGCCACTGGCCATCCTGGTCTGCAAGTCTTCTCCCTCCACAGGCGCTCCCTAAGGGAGCCCATCCTCACCCAAAGCTTCAGGGGTCATCTCAATGCTAGAGACTTCTAGCTCCAGTACCCTGTTCTCTCATGAGCTCCGGAAGACTGTCTCTCGGTAAACATCAGCACGACCCACCAAGTTGCTCATTCCAGTAGCTTCCCTCTTCCTCGCCCCTGACATCAGATCGATTATTGACTCCTCATTTTTTCTCCCATTTTCGCATTTTAAATCTTCCCTACCTCCACTCTGGTCAAACATCCTCTCCAGCATTAACTCTAAAGCAACTGAGTCCACCTAGGACTCAGTTCAAGAATCAGTCTTACTTCCCTGGAAAGAATTGATAAGTCTGCATTGAGATTGCTTGTATCATATCACACATCAGGGTTTGGTATTTATTTGTAGGAGCTACCTCATAGAGAGCCACTGACGAAAATACTATTGCATGAATAAATGAAGAAATGGACAATCAATTCTAGCAGAAGGAAACAGAACTAAGCCTTCTCTTTTCTAATTTAAGACGATGCAAAATTAATGCCCCAATTAGCTCTAATTAATAATATAAGCTTAAAAATGAAGACTGATAATGTTTACCACAAGATTTAACCCATTTTCAGTTTTAAT
>NW_012144966.1:9886180-9888471 GCF_000956105.1 Propithecus coquereli | reverse complement strand
AAAAGAAAATCATGGGGAAAAGAAAATATATTTACTATTCATTAAGTGGAAGTGAATCATAAAGGTCTTCGTCCTTGTTGTTTTCACACTGAGTAGTCTGAGGAAGAGGAGGAAGAGGAAGGACCAGTCTTGATGTCTCAGGGTGGCAGAGGCCGAACATGTGGAGGAGGTGGAAGGGCAGGTAGACACATTCAGTGTAAATCGTATTGAAAAAAATCCACATATAAGTGGACCTATGCAATTCAAACCCATGTTGTTCAAGGGTGAACTGTAATTAATTTAGTTAAAATAGCAGCTAACATCCAAAAGAGAAAATCATCATCAAAGATTCTATCTTGAACACTTATTCATTTAACCAACAAATATTTCATGGTTCCCCAATATGTGCGAGAAACTATTCTAGGTCATCAAGACATAGTTGTGTGAAAAAGACTGGTAAGGTATGTGCAAGAACAGTTTATACCTTATACACATAAAGGCATCTCCCAGTTAACATTAGTAATTCAGAAATTTCTGAAGTTCAGACCTTGTCCATGATATAGTTAAACAGAAAACCATCTGCCATTATTTTAAATGAGAAAAGTTATAATGCCTTTCATTTTGGCTCAAACCCCCAAAGCAGTTTCCCATGTTCACTGAAAAATAGTAAAACACTTATAAGGAAATAAAAATATCATATTAGAATACAAAATACTGAAAACATCACTTCAACATCAAGTAATTAATATGGTTGCTAACGAAGAGTTTCTTTATAAGAATAACACAACTTGGGAAACCACTCAGCACACAGCCCTTGGTTGACATGGCGCATATTTCAAAAGCAACAAATGATTCTGCTTCCAGCTAGTACCAAACCAGTTTTGTAAACACAAATGATGAAAAAAGTGGATAAAATATATGAAACAACAATTTCAGACATCAGGTAATAGGCAAGTGTTATCCCTGAGGGAAAGGAAACAAATGAGGTGAAACTAAGGTCACCATAGTCTCTGCCTGGAGACACTTTCTGAACCGCCGTGCAGAAAGGAGGAACCCAAACAAAAGTCTCACTGAGATTCAAGAGAAGAGATCTCAGTCTGAGAAGCCTAAGTTGGCTAAAATGTGTGGGACAGAGAAGAAAAGGGGAGGGAATGTCACAAAAAAAAACTCCAGAAATCTGCATAAGGATCCCTTTGAATCTTTGACGGAATATCAACCTGCGCAGTCATAGAATGAGACTCCAAAAGGCCGAACAATGAACAACTACTGGGGAAATATTAATGGCAACTATCGAGAAATTGTAGGCTGAATAATTCCCAGAGCTCACGTAAGAGTGGGAAATGTTCAAGTTCTGGATAGCCAGAGTGGAGAGGCTGCATTGAACAAAAAGGCATTCAGCAGTATTTCTATATGCTATCAATGAGCAATTAAAAAAATAAAATTAAACAAAAAATAAAATTAAACAAATATTATCTCAATAACATGAAAATATGAAATACTTAGGGATAAATTTGACAAAAGATTTGCAAGCACATGGAGTAGTTCTTTAGCTTTTTTACACCGAAAACTAAACAATATTAAAGAAGTCCTAAATAAATGGGAAAATATGCCATATTCTTGGACTGGAAGAATCAATATTGTTAAAATTTCAATTCTCCATACATTAATTTGTAGATTCAATATAATACTAATCTACTACTAATCTTGGTAGGCTTACTTGTAGAAATTGATAAGCTTATTCTAAATCTTATAGTGATACAAGAACTTAAAATAACCACAACACATGCATAGAACAAAGTTGGAGAATGTACACTACTGAATTTTAGGATATGTTTTAAAGCACTAGGAATTGTGAAAGTGTCGTACTGTAGTAAAAACAGAAATATAAATAAATGGAACAGCATAGAGAATCAGTAAATAGACCCACACAGATATAGTCATTTGACTTTTGGCAAAGGTGTCAGAGCAATTCAATGAGGAAGGGATAATATTTTCAGCAAATGGTGCTGTAATAATTATAGCCATATGCAAGAAAAATAAGTTTTAATCTTCATCTCATATCATACACAACAATTTATTCAAAGTGGATCACAGACTTAAATGAGTCAAAACTATAAAGTTCTTGAAGAAATCAGGATCTTATCTTTGTTTAGTCAATAATTTCTCAAATAGGATGCAGATAGCTCAAACTGTAAAGTGAAATATTGATTATTCGGACTTCATCTGAATTAAAAATTCTGTTCTTCAGAAGACAATTAAGAAAACAGGTAACCTAAAGAAAAGGAGAGGAAAAAAGCTAAAGAACTAATAAG
>NW_012144966.1:9864569-9885775 GCF_000956105.1 Propithecus coquereli | reverse complement strand
AAGTACCTAGAATAGTCAAAATGATTTTGAAAAAGATAAAATTGGAGGAGTTATACTATCTAATGTCAATATTTAATATAAGCTATAGGGATTTAGACAAAATGATTTTAGCAAAAGTCTAGACCTATAGATCAATGGAACACATCAGAGGGTCTAGAACAGATTTTCAAAAAAGATGACAAGGTAATTCAATAAGAAAAATATCCTTTTCAATAAATGGTGTTGATAAATCAGCATCTCTGTCTTTTGTCTATCGCTATTTACCTATTTATCTATCTAAAAGAATTTTATCCCTTACATGACACCATATGCAAAATTGACTTGAAATGGATCATAGACATGCATATAAAATCTAAAACTATAATATTTCTAAAAGAAAAAAGAAAATCTTTGTGATCTTGGTCTAGGCAAAGATTTCTTATATGAGGCCTAAAAAGCACTAACTATAAAAGAAAAAAAAATTGATAAATTGGAGTTTATTCAAATTAGAAAACTTTAATCTTTGAAAAAGACCATAAAGGAAGGTCATAATATGGGAGAAAATATTCCCAACATTTGGCTGCCAAAAGAATCGTATCCAGAGCAAAAAAGGAACTCCTATAACTCAACAAAAAGACATACAACTCATTTTTTTAAAAATTGGCAAAATATATGGACAGAGACTTCATGAATGAATATATGTATCTCTGACTAATAAACACATGAAAAGTGGCTCAATAGAATCAGTCGTCAGAAAAATCAAAATAAAACCATGACGTACTGATATATACTCATTACAATGGTTAAAAGTAAAAAGACGGACAATGCCAACAGCTAGCAAGGATGTAGAACAACTCTCCCATGTTACTGAAAGGGCTTGACATGGTACAACAACATTAGAAAATAGTTTGGCATTTTCTTTTAAAGTTAACGGTATAGTTACCCTATGACCCAGCAATTCTACTCCTAGGTAGAATTTACCCAAGAGAAATGAAAACATATATCCAGAAAATGGCTTTATATGAATGTTTATAGCAGTTTTATTCATAATATCAGCTGAAAAATGTTATCTTCACACACACACACAAATATATTCTAAAGTTTGGGTATTAAAGAATGAAGAGGCATTCTACTGGAAATGTTTCAATGGAGGGTACATTCCAGAAGGTACCCCCATATTTTATATTATCTTTACAAGGATGACTCCCAATGCATATTCCTAAGAGTTCCTTAGACAGACAAGGAAAAAAAAAAAACCTAAGTACTCTTTAGTCAAGTAAATTGAGAACACGACAAACTTTTTTTAAATGTATTCAGATTTTATTTGAAGACATTCAGAATTATGTCACTGGCAGGTACTTTAGCAGGAAAGTAGAATTGATCTTATGTAAAAACACTTTTGACTTTAGACGATGTAATACTTGTACAAGAATGGCATAAATAATAATAAAACGGTACTGTTATGTACCATACTATGTGTCAGACTATATTCTAAGAGCTATACAGATGTTAAATTATTTAATAGTCACTTAACAAGAAGCTTGGAGGTAGATGGCTCCAGAATTACCTCCAGAACACCACAAAATCAAGAATGCATTTCAGAATCTCTGTCATTTTCTGACCTTTCCTTCTTGGCTACAACAGAAATACCACCACAGCTCAAAGGATTACACCCTCATATGCCATATTTAAGCCAGGAAAAAAGAGAATAAGGAGGTCCCACAGTGTTCTCCTCATTCATCTATTTCTTTTAACAGGAATTAAAATACTTCCAGAAATGCACTAAATTTATTCCTAGCATTTCAGAACTGGGTCTCATGCATACTCTCAGCCCAAGAGCTGCACTTTCCTTCCTTGAGATCAAAGGATGTTTCCCCAGTAAATGATTTATTTTTTCTCATATATATATATATATATATGTGTGTGTGTCTGTGTGTGTGTGTGTGTGTGTGTAACATATTCATGTTACAAACAATTTGGAATAAAGAGGAGAAAAACACATCCAGGCACGGTGGCTTACACCTGAAATCCTAACACTTCAGGAGACGTTGGAGGATTGCTTGAGGCCAGGAGTTAGAGACCAGCCTGGGCACCATAGAGAGATGACATCTCTAAAAAAAAAAAGAATAGAAAAATCAGCCAGGCGTGGTGGCACCCGCCTGTAGTCCCAGCTGCTCAGGAGGCTGAAGCAGAAGGGTCACTGGAGCCCAGGAGTTTGACGTTGCAGTGAGCTACGATGATGCCACTGCACTCCAGATGGGGTGACAGAATGAGATCCTGTGTAAAAAAAAAAGAGAAAAAACCCATAATCCCAAATAATAACACAATTTGGGTATGTTTGCAAGAAAAAAGGTGGGAAAGAATTTTTACTAGACAACAAACAGGATGCCAAATGCCACTCTTTTGGATGTCCACATGCCACATATTAATATTAAAGGCTCCAAGACATGTTGTAGTATAGAAATATATTTCACTTTACCTGAATAGACATTTCTCAAAAGAAGACATACAAATGGCCAACAGGCTTATGAATAGATGCTCAACATCACTAATCATCAGAGAAATGCAAATCAAAACCATAATGAGATATCATCTCCCCCTTACTCAGAATGTCTATTACCAACAAAAGACAAAAAATAACAAATGATGGTGAGGATGTGGAGAAAGGGTAACCCTCATACTCTGTTGATGGGAATGTAAAGTAGTACAGCCTTTATGAAAAACAGTATGGAGGTTCCTCAAAAACCTAAAAATAGAACTACTAAATGATACAGCAATCCCACTGCTGAATTTATAAGGAAATCAGTATATGGAAGAAATGTCTGCACCCTATGTTTATTGCAGCATTATTCACAATAGCCAAGATATACAACCAATGTAAGTGTCCATCCATTGATGAATGGTTAAAGAAAATGTCGTGTATGTACACAATGAAATACTCTTTAGTCATAAAAAAGAAGGAAATCCTGTCATTTGCAGCAATATGGATGAAACTGGAGGTCATTATGTGAAGTTAAATAAGCCAGGCACAGAAAGACAAATATTGCATTTTCTCACTCATATGTGTGAGTTTAAAAAGTGGATCTCATGGAGGTAGAGAGTAGAATGGTGGTTTGTACTGGCTGGGAAAGGAAAGGGGGGTTTATGAAGAGAAGGTGGTTAATGGATACAAAAATACAATCAGATAGAAGAAATAATTTCCTGTATTAGATAGTATAATAGAGAAATTATAGTTATTAATAATTTATTCTATATTTCAAAATAGCTAGAAGAGAATTGAAATGTTCTCAACACAAAGAAAAGATAAATGTTTGAGGTGATGGATATCCCAATTACCCTTATTTGATCATTATACACAGTATACATATATCAACGTATCATATGTGCCCCAAAATATGTATAACTATACCAATAAGAAAAGAAATATGCTCTTACCACTGCTGTCCAATAGAATTTTCTGTGTGGCTGAAAATGTTTTCTGTGTCTCTCCTGTCCAATATGATAGCCTCTACCTAAATTGTGAACCCCTGAAATGTGGCTCATGCAACTGAGAGAGTGAATTTTTAATTATATATAATTTTAATAATTAAAATTTAAATAGCCATATGTGGCTAATGGCTGCCATGTTGGATAATACAACTCTAAAACAATGTCTATTGCAAAGATTACACATTTGGAGAAACCACTATAAAATAATAATGTTGTTGTTTTGAGCACATCATGAAAATCAAGTTCAAAGTGCTTAAATGACTTGCCCAAAATAACTACCAAGTAAAAACAGAGCCAGGATTTAAATTATAGAGTTAATAAACCCAAATTATAGAGTTCCAAACTTTCTATCCCTTCCATTGTTCTACCCTGCTTTATAGTTATGACTATTTGGTGGTAATCTGCTGTGTTTCTTATTTTGGTTATACATTTACTATTTCTATTTGTATAAATTTGAATTTTATCGCATTTGTTTTGCTTCTTAAGGAAATCATATAATTCCAAATATAATATTTTACAAATAATTCTTTGCAAATGCAATTTTTAAATAAATACCATGTAAATATTTCCATTTTATTGATGGAGAAACTAAAACATGAAGAAAAACTTAAACAGTGAATTCTATATCTGCTTTATACTGAAGATGTTTTAAAGCCATATAAGCAAGAATAGAAGTGGAAATCATTTTTATCATTTACATTAACTGAGTTATCTTAGAGAAAAGGAGTAAGTATTCACTTACACTCAAATAATATTTTTAATCCTTAATATTTTTAATTCAGTAAAATATACAAAGTATAAACATCACTTTACAGAAGTTTAGGTTTAGCTTGTAGTATGGTTTAGTAGCATGCACTTTAAACATCATATTAGAAATGTTGGAAATACTCATAAGTTTAGCTTTAAGCACTATATTTCTCAGGTTGATATATGTACTGAACATGACCTCTATTGACATTTTATTATAGTTATTGATGGTTTGAGGGCTGCAGTTCACCCAGACAAGACTCCATTACATGTAACCAATGATGATGGTTATACACACCTTAAAGGTAATTAATATATTTATACCAAATTAATTTATATATTTAATATATTTATACCAAATTAATATATTTATACCAAATAAGAAGGACAAATAAGTCATATTAGGCATACCTTCAATTTTCTAAGATTGCTCTTCAGAATATCATCAGGAAAGATATTTTGTTACATTTCTAATATTATAAATTTTGCTATTTTTGCTTTATATAAACATCTTATAGGCTATAATGATTATCCATAATTTTCAATGAAAACTATTGCAAACATTTTTAAATGTTTTATTTAAATTATTTTAAATGCTAACTACACTCTAATTTCAATTATGTGACAGTTACAGGCAAAGAAAAAATGAATGCAAAAATAGTTAATTCTACAGTTTTGTTCAAGAGATATGGCTATATATTTTTCTCAATTCTCTGAATTGTAATGTAATCATATTACTTTTATGAAGGAAAAAATAAATTATTATCATGTTAGTACAACATTAAGTCTTTAAAAATGTCTAACTCAAATGAGGTGTATTCTTTACCTAAATGTATAAGTTGGTCGATCAAGTTCTGAAGTGTTTATAAAGCAGATAAATTAGAATGAGTTTTACTTTACAGAAAGGATTTGCATGGCAAAATGAAGTGAAAATTATGAGCTAATTATGTGGTAAATTCAATTAGCATAGTCACCTAATCTAAATTATTCAGGCTCGTTGTAGCTCCAAGAAAGCAAGGCCACCCTGCCCAGGACCCAGCCATGTGCAAATAGGCATTTAGTAAATCCTGCTCATGGTAATAAACAAAATTGAGAATTTTCATCCTGTTCTAGCTGTTTTCTTTTTATGTGTAGGAGTAGGTGAAGCATCAGATAATTTCTTTAATAGGTTTATTTTCAAGAAAAACAGACTGAGAAAGCCATTCCTCCAACTATTGACTTTTGCTCATGTAACTCAGGCACAGTCGAATATTCTCCAAATCATCTGCATGTTGCATGGGTGGATACAACCATAGGTCAAGGGCAGTTGGAGAAATGAAGATAGTTTTCTTCTGGTTTGAGGTTTGGGTTATTGAGGTGAGAAAATGTACAGGTCAGTACCTATTTATAGTTTTTTTGTGCAGAGCAGTTGCCTTATGACAACTTGAACTCAATCCCATATACCCTCTGGAACAATCTGGTGTTGAAAAGAGAAGGGACACTATCTAGGACTTTCCCACAAATGTCTAGACTGCTAATCTTAAGTTTCCTCTTCCTTAGTGGAGAACAATGTCAAAATGACATTTTGGGAAATGGAAACTCCATATCCCCATCCTCCCTTCTTATGGAGTGGGACTAGGGCATAGCTGCAAAGATCTCTGCATGTGCTTTTTTGGTCCCGTTTGGATTGCCTACTTTCCTCCAGAAGGCAGAAAAGGAAAAAAGAACAAATCATTGTAATATTAACAAGGGTAATAGTTTCCTATTGCCACTGTAAGAAGTGACCACAAATTTAGGAACTTAAAACAGCACAAATTTATTCTCTTACAGTTCTGGAGATCAGAATGACTCCAAAGTGAGTCATACAAAGCTAAAATCAAGGTGTTGGAAGGGCTAGTTCCCTCTGGAGGCTCCAAGGGAGAATCCATTCATTGTCTCTTCCAGCCTCCAAGGCTGTAGGCATCCCTGTGCCTGCATTACTCCAATCCCTGCTCCTATTGTGACATGGCCTTTTCATCTTCCATAGTCAAATCTCCTTCACCTCTCTTTAAAAAGGACCCTTGTGATTATGTCAAGACTCCTGAGTGATCCGGGATATTCTCCCCTTCTAGAGATCGTTGATTTAATCATATCTTCAAGGTGCCTTTTGCTATGTTACCTTATGTTATAAGTTAATATCTGCAGGTTTCAGGGATCAGGACCTAGGTATCTTTGGGGATTATTACTCAGCTTGCCACACTGACATTGATGGTTCTGGTGGCCGTGGTAATGAAGATGGCAGCGATGGTATGGCAGTGGGTAGCAGATGCGTCGCCAAGATCCATGGTGATAACACACACTGTGATGGTGGTGTTGGAAATGGAGGCAATGCTGAAGTTGGCAAAGGCTATAGTGGTGTTAGTGTGAGCAGAATGGCAGGGCAGGGAACACCAGTGAAGGGAGTTTAGTCTCAGTGGTAGTTTGGACAGTGCAGTGCTATGACTGCAGCTCTAAAGGACAGGCCAGAGTGCCCCAGCTGGAATAACTACAACCTGGCCTTCAACAAGCAATGTTAGCCTAGAGAGGCAGCTGAGAGAGTAAAAGACAAAGTCCATGCTTGCGGGGCAAGAGGATTTATATACAGAAACTATGGTTATGCAGCAGTCCCCTTCAAAGTACGTAAAAGGCAGAGGATGTGACCTATGAAAGAATAACTGGTCACACAGTAGATTGATCTGGAATTGAGACAATGCTGGTAGCTCATGGAACTAGGATGTTTTGAATGTCAAGCTAACAGGAAGAGTTGTCCTTCCTTTGTAATCTCTCTAGGATTTTCTGCACAATTAATTTTTCTAGTATGCATAGGGGGAGACTGTCACCTCCAAGGTATGTGCGTGATTTGGGAGCCACTGTGTGTATCCATCTTTGGAGAAGTAAATGATGTGCTACATTTTTAGTCACACTGCTTCTTAGTGAGTTCTGGTAACTTCAGGCAGTCTCTTTCTAGGACACAGCACCCTCCCAATGACTTGATCCCTCAAGAGGTATGAAGATTTTTTCTCGAAGGAGAGTTTGCCAGCACGATCACCCATGCTTCAGTTCCTGGAGGCACTTGCACATTCTCCTTAACATAAACGCTTCCCCTCTGGAGGTAAGGTAGCAGGCACCTAGTAGCCAGGCCATGGATTTTGACAATTAGCTTTCACAGTTCCCTGGAAAGACGACAATTAGTGTACCAGGCCACCAGTAGGAAAGAGACTTGCTCTGAATACCATAGATTATTGTTTTGAAACTCACTGCATCTTGGTGTGTTGGTGTGTTGTAAATGCGCCCATCTCCACTACCCTATGGAGTGAAAATAAAATTTGACAGAGAGAAGTTATCATCAGCCACCTCCAAGCATTTTTCAGGTAGAGGCTCTGATCTCTCCCTTGTTTCAGCATGCTCAGCACCCTGTCCTGAGAAGTCTGAGTTTATTAGACATCTATTATAACTGACATATTGTTGCAGTGAGGGTGAATAGATGCATTAGACAGATGATCTTAATTGGCTTTCTTCCAGAAGAATTTTTTTTAAGAAGAGACAGCTGAAATTCATTCACATTTACAATTAGTAAAACTTTCTTTCATTATTGAAATGCTTGCTGAAACAGCAGCCACATCAGGGTGACAAATCCCTTTATCATGCTTTCTGTAATTGTCTCCCCAAAAGACGCCTATTGAGAGCATTGTCTGGGTTTGTGTATGAGACTGACAATCAAGCTCCAGGCAGAGGGTAGAGGGGCATATGCAGCCCGCTCCAAAATGCTTTTGTGTTTGTGTGTTTGTGGTTGTTCAGTAGAGAGATCTAAGATTCTGGAAAAAAATATGAGGACGCACTATGCGTACTAACAAGATCAGTCACCAGGCATTAGCGGGATTCTCATGCTTTGCGCCTTTAGTTTTCTATTTTCTCATATTTTTCTCTGTGAGCAATGGCAGGTGCTATTTGTTTGTCAGGCTGTTACTGGAGAAAATGAGGATGGGGGAGAGATCATTTTTTTTAAAGAGAGCAGTTAACAGCTGAACTCACAGGGCTGACAATAGAATCATGATGAAGGGCAAACAGAAAAGAGTGTAAAGATTATCCCAGCAGAGTTTCATGGAATGAACTGTTTCCTGAGGGGCCTGGGAAGAGCTACTTGCTTTGGGCCTTGCTTGCCTCCTTGGCTGATGCTGGCAAGGGGGACTCAACAAACAGGTCACCCTGGTCTGACACTGGTGGACAGATGAGTTTGGAAGACATTGAAGCATTTCTCTCTGCAGGAATTAAAAAGAAATAGGTAAGATCTTCAGATATGGAGAGAGGGGAAAATATAGGGAAGAAGCAGTGCTGGTAATTGCTATTTTAGTTCTCATGAGACCTGAGTCTCATTTTCTTTCACCATATGAACAGCCTGAGGTATGCTGTTCAAATGCCTTGGTTTAGTTATTGGATTGTCGACCATGCACCATGTTACTTTCTCCCATATTCATCTTGAGTGCTGGCAGTTCCTTTCTCTCTTGCCAGTTCACCTAGAAGCACGTTGGCTAATATAATCTGTGCCCAATCCATTACCCAGAGATCCCCTCTACTTCCAAAACCATGATTCCACCCCAGTGAAACCCAGCGTCCTCCAGTTAGCCTTGCTCTGATTGGAGAAGAGCCATGTGTGCAGTGTCCTGTTGTTGCCGGGACATTTAGGGCAGAACAGATGCACAATGTGAGGTTGAGGGTGAGGCAATAGATAACCATGCTTGAAAAAGACTAATCGAACCATGAAATCAGAAAGTCTCCTGCCCACAGCATCCCAAGGTGACAGGAATGAAGTTTGAACTCTACATGATGTCACCACTGACACCTTTTCAAAGTTTTCATGCTTCTTTTTAGCACATGCCAAACTTGACTGGAATCGAAAAAAATTAAGAATATTCCTCAAGGGTAAACACTATTAGTGCAGAAACCAACTTCTGTCATTATCAAGCATCAGTATTTCCAATCCAGCATGTTCCTGGCACATAGTAGGTGCTCAGAAATTTTTATTGAATGAATGAATTACTGAGTTTAACTCAGCTTTGCCACTTATTGTGTGGCATCGAAACTTTTCATGTTATTCGGCACTATAGGCAAGCCATCATATAAAGTAATGTTCTTGCTTTTAAGAAGCCTAGAGTCAAGTATAAGAGATAGAACCAAGTGTCCAGGCTCTTGACATGCCGACCTGAACCTGACTCTACACCAACATGGCCATGACAGTGTCCCCTCCACACCAAGAGCTCATCGGCTGTGATTCCATCTGAACACTGTAATGGAAAACTCTCTTGGAACTTGGACACTAGCTCATTTCAATAGACCTCTTACCATCATTAGCTAAAATAATTGGCCCACAGGTCTTCTATTCTGTCATCTTTTCCTCCACCTCTATCCAAATTAGCAGAGAAGCCAAGAGATGGATTACAGAGGTCTCAATCTAAGCAAACAAGGTACTTGTTCTGCAAATGCAGCTTCAAGACAGGTGTCTGAGCCTTCATTTCCAGCATACTTTCTACTCATTAACCCCTCATGTATAGAAACTCTAGAACTCCCACTGCTCTAACACATTTTAATTGCACCTTCCCAAACTCCCATTTACATCATCAAACTCATTGGAAGTTTCCCTTAGACCTCCCTGATGGAGACATCTTATTTTCCCGCCATCCAGATCCCACAAGCCTCAAGAGGAGATTGTGACATTGAACCTTCCAGCCTCATTTCTTTTCCTGACCCCTTGACCTATGGTGATTACATAAATATCCTATCAGCAGTCACTCATCCTCCTCCCACTCCTTACACTGTCAGATCTTAGGCCCATTCCCGCAACACTCCCATATTTCATCCTTACCATTCCTATGTCCAGGCCACTAAACATTGCTGAGAAACTCCCAGCGACCACGTGGTGTAGTGATGCAATGGAACAGTGGTCTCCAGCCTCATCTAGGCCCTTGTTACCTGACATTTCTGTATTCTCCTTGATTTTTCATCCAACCTATCAATACTCCTTGCGATGATTAATTTTAAGTGTCAAATTGGCTAGGCTGTGGTACCCAATCATTTGGTAAAATGTCAATCTAGATGTTATTGTGAAGATATGTTTTTTAAACATGATTAACATTTAAATCAGTAAACTTTGAGTAAAGCAGATTACCCTCCAAAATGTGAGTGGGTCTCATCCAACCAGTTGAAAACCTTAAAAGACTGGGGTCCCCCAAGAAAGAGGGAATTCTGCCTCCAGACTGCATTCAGACTCAAGTCTGCAATATTGACTCTTCCTAAGTTTGCAGCCTGTCAGCCTACCCTACAAATTTCAGACTTGCCAGCCCCCACAATCATGTGAGCCAATTCCTCAAAATAAATAAAAAACCTTGAAGATGCGTACCAGATTTCTCACTTGATTAATGGCTGGTGCCACACACTGAATTGGAGTATATGGCCCAAGAAAAGCATGTTTCAGAGGGCAAGTGGGCCGAAGAGGGAGAAAAGACATTCCTGGTAGTAAAAAGATTGAAATGCTTAGATGCGCATCGTCTCTAAGGTTTCTTTCTCTTCTAAAGTTTGTGTATGTGGACCTATTTTTGAATGAGATGCAAATTAAAGATCAATGTAAGAGAGAATATAATTAGGGAAACATGTAAGGTAAGCTGCACAGCCATTTTCCAGGTTGAAAAAACTTCTAAAACTGACCAAATAGACTAAATGACCTCAAAAGTCCCTTCTATATTTAGATTTTATGATCCTATGAAACATAATTACAGTATTGATTATGTAACCAGACACTTAAAGAAATTAAGGCAGACTTACCAAAAATCAGTGCCTAAATCACATGGAAATCTTCTGGGTGGGCTGGGGTGAGGGGCGGGGTCGCTCTTCAGCATTCCCTTCCTTCTCTGCCCTGTCCCTCCTCCTCTCAGCTGCCCAGTGCCTCTCCCCTTTCTCCCTGTTAAAACTGCCTTGGAAACAGTTCTCTCACTGTGAACTTAAGTGACAAATTACCTTTCCCAATGGCTTGCACATATTAAACCTTATTTTTACTCCCAGAATTTCAAGTATTCCCTGATGCTAAAGTCACTCAAATTATTTCTCCAGATCAGGTCTGTCTCCTTAGATCCAGCACGTACAATTTCCTGAACCCGTTCTCTCCTACACTGCCTACGTTTCTCCTCCTGTGAGCCATGCTCCAGTTACGGGCATCGCTATGTGTCCATTTACCTAAGCCAGACCTATGTTCAGCTCGTCTCTTTTCCCGCAGATGCTATATAGTTTAATTCCTTCTTATCTCAGATCTGTGCCCTCCTCTTTGGCTTTTGGTTATTGCCACCTGCCCAACTGCAGTGGTCACTAGTCCTGCCATCCCTCCAAACTGTTCTCCATCTTTTTTCCAGAGCCGTCTTTTTAAACCACAAATGTTATCATGTTTCTTGCATGAAGCCCAGCCTACCTCTCACGTCTGATGTCTCCTTATACCCCTTTATCACGCTCTGTCATCCAGCCACTCTGAACTGCTTGTGCTGAGTACTCTCCAATGCATTTCTCACTCATCCAGGATGTCCACCTAGAAAAATCTGCCCATGTGCTTATCTTCAGTGGATGTTGCTCATAGGAATTAATTATTGTTAGTTAGCCACATTTAATTTTCGTTTCTCTAATACTCTGTGAGATCAAGTGTCCTGAACATGTTGAAAATCATCTCTGTTTTCCCAGAACATAGTAGGCAGTCAGTAAATGGTGAACAAGTGAATGTAAAAAATATAATTGCAATAAAATAATCTATTCTTTAAAGGAATTTCAGAAATTTCCCAACAAGTAATGAAGGTTGAGGACACCCGTTGCCACTGAAATAAAATTTCAGATGTGTATCCAGTTTGGACTGGAGAGGGACAAGGTGAACCCGAAGGCAGAAAGGAGGAAGATATTTATTATTGTTTATATATCTCACCCTTTGGTGAAATCAATATACTTGTTGCTTTGCTATATTCTCCTTCCATGTAAGAATTTTCTAGAAAGCTGTTTTAATGGGATAAAGGGAGGCTATTAGCATTTATTGTGCCCCTCACTTAAGTGCTAGGAATATATTAGGCACTTTGCTATGAGTAATCCCATCTGACTCACACAAGTTTTCATTGCATTTAATATAATCCCTGTCATGGCAAATGATAAACTGAAGATCAGAGGAGTTAATTGGCTTGTCTAGAGTTACACAGGATTTGGTCAAGGCAAGATTCAAACCCAAGACTCTAATTTCAAAACCCATGATCTTTCCATTTTACGCTATGAGAATTTGTACCAGGCAGATATTTCATTTTTGATTTTTAATGTGAAGGTAAAAGGACATAAAGATCTCTAAGAAATAGATAAACACATATAAGGTTAATAAAATTGGTCGCATCTTTTGAGATTAGAAATGTTGTCAAAAGTAACGTGTTTATCTATACATTTCTTCATAACTGACATTCTGAGAAGCAGAGAACAATCTTCTAAATCTTTCTCCTTCCCACCTTATGATGAGTATCTTCATGTATTGATCTCAATGCCTTCTGTTATTTTCACCTGAGTAGGATGTGCTTCAGGGTTCAACCTGACAACCAACACTCCAACAGTGACCAGTGACAGCTGATGTGAGATAAACAGATGGAAAAATCCCTGTTGTTGTCAAGCAGTTTTCTCATAATTTGTCTAACATCGTAACCCTTTCCAAGGCCCCTGGGCCTGTAAAGAGAAGTGCTCATTGCCTCGTCACTCTAACTACCCTTGGAAGGAAGGTTCTCAACCTTCAAGGACAGCATTCATTGTTGCTTTTTGAATAAGTGCAGGGTCTCCCTGACCTTTAGCCTAGAAAGTAGCTAGGCCATATGCCCAGTACTCGAGAGTACTTCCAATTTTAGGATATAGCAGGTTTAAATATCAGGCTTAAAATAAATGAGCAAATAAAGGATGAGGAACTAGGGTTGCTAAAGACCACCCATAATGAAGGGGAAAAAAAGAATGAGGAGGCGGAAGAAAGAGAAGAAACATTTATTAAATGCCTCCTGTATGCCAAAGACCATGACAACCCTTTCATTTACAGCCTCTAACGCTGTGAGGTGCATGCTATTGTCTCATGATTATCGAAGAGGAAACTGAAGCTTAGAGGGGCCAAATGTACAAGGATACTGAGCAGCAGACCCTGCCACGCTGGATTCAGAGTGAGGAAATTAGCAAGGCAAGACGGCTTGTGGGCAATGAGTTTCACAGTAGTTTAGAGAAATACCGAAAGGCCTTGGATTCTTGGTGTTTTGAAACTTGTACAATGAAGTCAATTTCAAAAAATCTCCATAGCACCAAAATATCAGGAAACTACCACCAAAAATGTCCTGCTGTCTGGGTCAGATATGGCAAGTAGAAAGAGTATTTACATATATCAGGATAAATTAGTTAGAAGTATACTGAGAGTGCAACTCCTCCAAAATGTGTCTTCTTGGTCAAGAAAGAAAATAGACACAGGTACTGTCAATACCAAGATAAATATTAATATTACAGTACTTTGGAAATAGCAAGGCATAAAATAATAGAAATGCTATAAATAACATAAATTTTAAAGATTTTTTTTCATTGTGAATTTTTAAAGATATGTGGTGCTGTCTCTCTTTAGAATGAAGATCTACTGATATCAGAGCTGTCACCTGAAGAATATAAGTTAATATCGGGAGCTAGATGTCTTCCATCATCACTTTGACCTTGATTATGACTATGGCTACTATGACCCTACAACTTTACAGCCATATAGCACTTGACAGTTCACAAAGTGCTTTCCCATATATCGTCTCATTTAATTCTAGTAAGTACCTTAACCTGTGTCTATTGTTATCATCTCTTTACACATGAGGCTCGAAAAATTTTGACTTGCCCCAAGTCATCTGTAAGAGGTGTCAGAGCTGAGATTCTAACCTAGGTCTCCTTCTTCCTCTCTAATATTATGTTTATAACCATATTCATGACAACTCATAACATTTATTTCCTGATGATAAAACCATTTACATGAATGTCTTCACCTGATTTCCCTGAAGTTAAACTTAATCTCATCTTAATGGTGATGGCAAGTAGTTCAAGTTGAAACTAGATTTTCTTAGCTATTTTATGACTTGACATTTTAGAGTTTTCCAGAAACTCTCAGGCATAAAGGAAAAGACTAATTGCTCTTTGAATATGCTTAGTGACTGTCTAGCTTAGGTAAGGAATGTTAGAGCATAGATCATTATGCATTTGTAATCTGATAAGCAGCTTGGTAACCAGAAACTGAATCCAAAAAGCTCATCTTGAATTGCACTCTGGCCTGTGATACATCTCTCCATATATCTGTGTGTGTGTATGCAAATGAAAAGTATGTAGATGCACGTATATTTATATCTATACACATATGTATTTATATATACATAGTAATATATAAATATAGATGCCACTTCCTAAATACCAAAACATGCAATCTGAATGAGTTCTGTTACTATGTAGAGTGTGAGGAGTGTGACTCAGATCGTCTAGTGAAATGTTATACATGTTATACACAAGACAAAATTAACATCACTCTTTCACTGAGCTCATTAAAAAAATGGGAGAATGGAATCAACTAAAACTTCCAATGGAAAATCGAATAACATATTGGTTTGCTTTCCTCTGCAAGTTTCTTATTGCTCTCACGGATCATGAGACCATGTAAATCACTCCAACGACTATTTGCGGAATTTACTGAAACGCTTGGGGTTAGGAGTCTAGGCTTCAAGAAAGTGAGTGAGTTCCCTCAGCACTGGCCTTCTGTCTGGGCCTTCCCTCTTTCTGCACTGAGCCTCACTAGCCCTCAAGCTACAAGCCTGTCACCAGCTTTCTGCTGGAGCTGTGTCTGGGGCAACCTGCTAGCAGACCCTGCTGTGTTGCACTTGGGTACCTTATGGCCTTTAAAATTTTCCATGCTTTTTCTTTGAGCGTTTCCTTGTAACTACCTCATCTCTGTCTCAGGACAATTTGGGGAATTGTCCTTGGGCTACTACAGAGTTTTGCTTGCTTGCGTAGAGGGCTTTCAGGGCATGGAAGTTACCTGTCCTCCAGGGCGTGTCAGCCAGTGCCTGACAGGTAGAGGAGGATGAAAGCTCTTGTCTGAGTTGGGGCAAACTCTGCAGTGCTACTTAGACTCCAGGGCTCCCCTGCAGGATCAGACTGAGGCTGGGGCCCTACCTGAAATCATGCCCTTACTTAGCTTCCTACCCACCCTGATCCTGCTTCACCGCTTCCTTACCCGTGTCTCCTGGGAGCACATTCTTAATAAGTCACTTGCACAGGATTCTTTCTCAGAATCTACTGCTGGGGAACCCGATCACTTATGACACCCTGGACTGTGTTGGCCTCCCTACCTTCCTTCCCTTCCTTCCCTCATTCCTTCCCTCCTTCCTTCCCTCCCTCCTTTCTGCCATCTTTCTCTTCTTTATTCCCCCTCTCCTTCTCTTTCTTCTCTTCCTGTTCCTCCTCGTCATCCTTCTTCGTCTTCACTTGCATCCTTATTTCTTTGAAAAATATATTTCTGGTATATATGTATTTATAAATCAATGACAGCTTAGATTTATGGAATGCCACTATGTGCCAAATATTATTCTAAGTATTTTATATGTATTAGCTCATTTAATTCTCATAACGATCCTAGATGTAGGTGCTTTTATTATCTTAACTTTATAGAAAAGGAAATTGAGGCACAGAGAGGTTAAGTAACTTGCCTGAGGTCACACAGTGAGGATTGGGAGCCAACAGTTCTGGCTTGCAAGTCCATGCTTTTATCTGTTCATCATACTTGAGAGATGGGCTTGGCTTCGTGAGTCCCAGATTTTATTCTTTTACAAACATTGAGAATTTAGACAAGTTTCTGAACTTTCTGTGATTAAGTTTATCTCCCTTATGCTCTTTCTATAAAATGGGAATTGCTTGCAGCTTGTTTTCACAAACTAAACTTTGAAACAAAGGAATTTTGTAATAAAGTCTACGTTTATAATTTTGCTAATAGAGAATTTAAATTTTTAGAGAAAATTTAAATGTAGCCACAACTTTTGTCAAATGCTAAATTATTCCTTTACTAAAACAAATCTTGTGATGATTTGGCAAGCATTCATTATCGCTGCTTTTTAAATTGTTGCCAAAATATTAAACAGGATTCCATTTCCCAAGTTATTCAAAGACACTTTCTAAGATATTAAAATAACAAGCACATTGACTCAATTTCTGCTTTTGCCTTATGTTTGAGCTTCTGGTTTGGGTAATGGAGCTACAAAGTAGATTCATTTTATAACTGAATCTCTTTGTTCCTTGAACTTGTGGAAATTTCAGCCATTATAACATGTACTGCTTAGTTATATTATATCCTGGGAAAGTCAATCTCAATAAAATGTGCCACATTCCTTGCAGTAAATATTTAAGTATAATAGGACAAAGACTCCTTGGAAAGTATTTGATCACTAAAGATTTTCCTTTTTTGGTAATATACATGTGGCACTTAGTGTGTGCCAGGCATTGTTCTAAATGTGTTATGTTCATTTATTCAATGAATTCTTGTAAACCCCATGAGGTAAGTATTATTATTACCCCTATTTTATAACTAAGACAACTGAGACATACAAAGACTATCTTTCCTAAGATCACAAAGCTAGTGAGTGCGGATGATAGAGCAGTGGGCAGGCCCTGGCGTGTGGCTACGGGGTGTGCGCTCCAACTACCACGCTACACTGGCTCTTCGCTAGTTACATGGAAATGAAGGGATGGCTTGACGTCATTTTTAAAGATTAATTCAGTACAGCTCTCTTTACTGATGAGTGTGAAGCAAATGCCACACCAAGTTGCCACGCTAAAGATTTTAGTTTCAAATCTCATGGAAAAGGTGGTGTCTTTGTTAAAGCCTATGTTAATAAATCCAAAGTCAAAGTAATGTGATAGAGTTAACATGAAATAAACATGGGGGAGGAGTGTGGAATAACAGTTCAGGGACACGTAAGTCCAATGGGAAGTTATTCTGGTGGAAGCCACTCATTAGATGGGTACCATGATGTCCCAGGATTGGTACAGGATCCAACATGTAGGAGGCATTCTTGGCTGGTTGTGTGACTGTGGGCAAATTTCCTAACTTTTCTACCTTAGACTCCTCACATATAGATAAAGAGATTCATATAAGAAGATACCTGAGATCTTATCTAGCTGCACAAACCTTTGGTTGTTAAAGGCTGTGAGTTTGCTTTTGTTTGCTTTTGAGTAGAAACACAAAGACTTCTAGTTTCTTTAATAAATGCATGTCGGTTTGTGCTTCAGATAGTCTTCCTTATGGATTCTGATGCTACCTTTCCAACATATACCCAGGCAGTCCCTGTGATCCATCAATCCATAAATCAGCAGACATGTTTTACTGGTACATTAAATTACAGGGTGCCCTGGAGCAATATACCTGCTGTTCGTCAGCCATTGCCACCTGCCACCGGTGTCTGTGGGCTTACAACTTCTAAATGAACTGCTGTGGGCTGGGGGTGGGGACGTGAGATGCAAGGAAGGAGGGAATGGTGATGTAAATGCTGCTAGACAAGAAAAGAGAGTTGCACTTGGCTGACACCTCATAAAAATCAGTGGGTTTTTCTCTGCATTTGAAGTTGGTCATCTGTCAGTCATCTACCTGTTAGCTTTAATGCGTGCAATAAAAAGGAAAAGGGAAAACAAGATGAGCTTTTTTTCTGTATGATGTTAACCCACTTTTTCTGGGGGTGGGACAGAGATTCATGCTAAACATTGCAAAAGTGTTTTTCCCCTACAATAGAGAAGGTCAGCTGCATATGCATGAGTATGTGCTCCTTTTGTTTATACCTGTGAAGAGTTATTAGTGCTCCTTCTGAGTACCAGGCATTTAAGGGCTATGAGAGGGAATAAGACAATGACCCTGTATTCATGGAATTTACATCCTAGTAGGAGAAACAGACAGGTAAACTAACAGATAATATAATTCAGCTAGTTATATATGCTGCCGTTTTAGGTAGAGTAGCCTGGGAAGTCCTTTCTGAGGCAGCATTGGAGCAAAGATGTTAATGATGACAGCCGTGCAAAGACCCAGGGGAGAGTCCTCCAAGAAGAGAGAACAACAGGTATAAGAGTCTCAGAGGGAAAACAAGCACAGTATGTTCCAGCAACAAGAAGGCTAACTCTGGGCGAAAGCCTCCTATGCATTGGGGAAAATGGTAGGAAATAGCAGCAAAACAGGCAGAACAAATTCATATAGGACCATGTATGTCAGAGTAAGGATTTAGGATTTTATTCAAAGTGAAATGAGAAGTAGTGAGTTTTGAATAGGAGAGTGAGATGACCTGACTTTCATTTTAAAAGATTCCGTGCTATGTATAAAAGAGGCTTGTGTGATCCAGAGGGGAAGAAGGACAGCCGGCCGGGAGGACATTACAGTGGTCCCAGTGACATGCTGATGACTTGGACCAGGACTGTAGTAAAGGTGGGGAGAATATATTTTCCTGAATATGTTTTTGAAGTGGAGTCAAGAGCGATCCACTTGCTGCGGAATGGATTTGGAGGGTAAAGAAAAAAAAAAGCACTAATGATTCCTAGATTTCTGGCCTGAGTGCATGGTTTAAGGAAGTACTACTAATTTAGTTTTTAAAAAGTTAAGGAAGAATTAAGATGAAAGGATCAAGAGTTGCCTGTGTAGCTTGAGATGTTATGAGAGATTAAAGTGAAGATATTTAGTATGCAATTGGCTACATGAGTCTGGTGCCCTGAGGAAAGATTAGTGTGGAGGGATAAATTTGGGATTGCTTAGTGTTGCCTGATGTTTAAATCAAGGGTCAATGGAATACATTCCCTACACGGACAATGTAGAGAGAGGTGGATAGGACCTGTGAATTGATGTGTATATATCTGAATATCTCACAAAGGTTAGCAGTTTGTATTTAGCTTATGGAATAATAGCTAACATTCGCACAAGTGCCAAGTCACACTAAGTTCTTGATGATTGTTATCTAATATTAAATGCTCATGACAATTCTGTGACATGGCCATTACTATTATTCTCATTTTACAAATGAGGGGACTGAGACTCAGAAGCCTAAAGTGACTTGCCCAGAGTCACATAGCTGGAAAGTAAAGAACTAAGACTCAAACCAAGTTGGTCTGAGGCCAAGACCAACCCTCCTAACGACCACATTCCATTGCCTAAGAAGACGTCCACCATCCCAGCTCTTGCACATATTAAACAAAGGACCTGGGCCCCACAGGACACCCCTGCAATGCAAGAGGACCAAATGTGAAATATCAATAACAAAATGTTAATACCAGGGTGGAGTTCCTGTAAAGTTATGTTTCGTTTCATATCTAAAAATAGTTTCCCATAAATTCATTTTTGGGATGAGATACTCACCAGAGAATCAAACCACCATTAGAAGACTTATAACTCTGATTGACAGAGGGAAAGTTCCATGTAGATTTGGTATTTCCCCTTGTTCTATGTTTAATTTAAATCACAACCAACAACAGAATTATCATCAATTGACCTGATTATTAAATCCACTGTTTCCTTTGGCCAGTGCGTGAAGTCATTTAGCTGACATGGGAAGTTGTTGGGACAAGAACTGTTTCAAGGAACTGGAGTACCACTTGGTCTCCTTCTTTCTCCAAATTCATTGCCTTGATTTGATATTGAAATTGTAACCTTTGCAAGGCCATCCTGGGGTTTAATATCCCACTTCCTGAACTGCCGTCCCTATTAAGTCTTCTTATTCCTTTGTTAGAATCTTTGCCATGTTTGCCAAAAGCATTTGTCTAAGACTTTTCTTTAGGTTCTATTCAGCACATCTAGTTAAAGTTTTTTTGTGAGATTTTTAGCAATTATCAACATACAGCTTAGTATATAAACTCTCAAAACATGCAGAAACTTGTGAAGTTAAAATGTCACTCAAATTCCCATAACTCATTTGATATTTTATTGGACTTCATATACATACACTAGGAAATCATAACCATAGTCCATGGGACATAGGGCTTTATATGTTTTAAACAAAATGATGATATAGATATAATTTTATTTTGCTTTTTTTCACTCATCATTATATCATGATTGTTTTTCCATTTTTCCATTCTATTAAATATCCTTTACAATCATGATTTTCAATAGCTATGGTTTTCTTTTTTAAAATTACATTTTCTAACCTACCATTCCTGGTTATAAGAACATGAATGCTTCTTGTATGGTTCATCTACAGGCTACATTTTCATGGCTATATATCTGACATCATTGCTGAATTCTTGGTAGTTCTAATAATTTATAGAACCTGTTCGTTTTTCTGTGCGAGCAATTGTTATCATGCGTGAATGGTAATTTTTATTTCTTACATTTCAGTTCATACATGTCTTATTACTTTTTCTTATTGTTATCATGTTGGATAGAACTTCTAATTTAGTGTTGACCCTTAGTGATAATAATTGTCATCATGTTTTCTTTTTGATATGAACATAGTTCTTTTTCCTTCTTTAGTCAATTAATGTTGTAGATTATATATACACACATATACACATATCTAGATTTGATTCACTTAAATTATGATTTTTCCATTAAAATCCAAGTACTGCCACTTATTAGCTAATATCTTAGATAATATAATATCCATTTATTAGCTATTATGTTAGGTAAGTTACTTAACCACTTCCCTCAGTTTCATCAGCTGGAAATTGTAGTCAAGAATAGAACTCATTTCATAAGGCTGTTGCTAATATTAATGAGATAATACATGTAAAGTACTCCTCTCATACCAGCAAATAATTTAAATGCCAATTATTAGCTTCATTATTATAGATGGAGTTAGTTGATAATTTTCTTTTCTTATATTTTCTGGATTTGGCATAAAGCTTATTAGGCTTTATTAGTATCATAAAAAGACTTTCTATTTCTTCTGTTTATAGAAATAATTTGTACAACATATGAGTTGTTTATT
>NW_012144966.1:9775428-9863339 GCF_000956105.1 Propithecus coquereli | reverse complement strand
AAAAAAAAAAAAAAAAAAAAAATCCACATGTACTCAAAAAGAATCTGAATTTCTGAATTTGTTGGTTGTAGGGTTCCATATATATTTATTACATACAGTTTATTAATTGTGTTGTTCTAATTTTCTATCTTAAATATATTCAATGTGAATCCTGCTTTTTCTTTTAAGCCAATACATCTGGTATTATATTGCACCCATTTTCTTTCAGTTCATATTTGCCTAATATACTTTTCTTATGTCTTTACCATAAACCTTTTTTTATAATTATCCTGCTTGATCTTGTCTTGTTTAGATAACATTTAGAAAAGTAACATAGGGGAGGCCATTTTGTCTCTCAGGATTATCCCTTGCTCTGTGTCCTCAAGGATAGTGCATTTGAAAATACTTCAACGTACTTCAACAAATGTTTATTAAGTGACTCATATACCAGAAATTCTACTAAGAATACAAAATTGAATAAGACATGGTTTATTTCCCTCAATATCTTCAAATCTAGTGTATAGAACAATATAAGCAAATAATTTCAGTACAAAGTGGCAAGTGCTACAGTAACAATCTACGCTTGATAAATATCTCCTGATGATGAGGCCAAGCTCTAAGTGTGCCCCTACTGTGTGAGGGGAGGGATCCCAGTGTTTTCTTCAAGCAGAATATCCAGGCTTTGTGTCCACTAGTTGGCATATGAAAGGTGGATAGTCAAGGAAGGTCTAACTTCAACTCTGCAGCCACTATCTGTGTTCTCAGGAGTTTTATTGTGATTAACTCAGACATTCTTTATAAAAATACCAGTCAACATAAGAAATAAAAATGCCCTTATAGTCACAATAAAAAAAAAGCAATGTATATGGCTTAATTCAATTTGTCTGATGTATAATTAAAAAGATATTATAGGGTATGTCATATGACTGAGCCATTATGAGGGCCTTTGGGGCCTTCTGAGGCACCGAGCCACAGAGAAATGCATTAATGGCCCCTTAACACATACTTTATCTTGTCCAGCAACCATTAGAATATGGCTGTCTTCAGTGGAAAAAAAATTAAAATATATTTTAAGTCTTTATCATTTTTGTGACTAGTGATCATTTTTGAGCACTCATTCTGCAGTATTAATTTTTTCAAATAAGAAAAATATCACTTAGAAACTTCAAGAGCCACTAAGTCATACCAGCAGATGTTTATCAAGGGTCTACTCAGTGCAAGCATAGTTCCATGTTGGCTATGAATGGGCTGGAAGGTGCTGGGCAGAGGTCAAGTTGGAAGGTTTCAGGGGGCCTTCAAACTCCAGCTCATCAAATCAAATGGAGACAACTGAGGATAGGAAGACAAGACACAGAGCCAAGAGGATTAATGCCAGGAAAATAATCAACAAATAAGGATGTTGTAGGTCGAATTGTATCCCCCCAAAAGATACGTTCAAGTCCTAATCCCCAGTACCCATGCACATGACCTTATTTGAAAATACAGTGGGGTCTTTGCAGATGTAATCAAGTTAAGATGAGATCACACTGGATTAGGGTGGGCTCTAACACAATGACTAGTATCCTTACAAGAAGAGAGAAATGTGGACACAGACACAGACATATAGGGGAGAACACCATGAGAAGGTGATGAAGGTGACGCACCTACAAGCCACAGAAAGCCAAGGCTTACCAACAGCAACAGATACTAGGAGAGAAGCATGGAACAGATTCTTCTTCAGAGCTTCCAGGAAAAATCAGTCCTACCAACAGCTTGATTGCAGACTTCGGGGCTGTGGAACTATGAGAAAATAAATGTCTGATGTTTTAAACCACCCAGTTTGTGATTTTTTGTTATAGCAGATACAGGAAGCTAATACAAAAGAGGATCAAATTAGACAGAAGTTAGCTGAACATGGAGGTATCCTAAGCATTCTAAAGTATGAAGACCTTAGCCTCCATAGTACTTTTTAAGATAGTGCTTTTGGCCAGAGTTTAAACACATAATCATTAGCTCTAAAAGAGTGATTCTTACTTTTTGTAAACACAGTTTAGGTGGAGAAGAAGACATCATAGTCCACTTAGGTAAGCCAAAGACCCACACCCTCCATTCCTGCCTGTTCCTAACTTCCAATGGATAAAGAACCCAGCAACTAATAAAAGATGACAAAAAAGATTAACAAATTAATTGTAAGCTTATACACAGTTTTATATTATAAAATGATGACATAAAGTTAAAATTAATTTAGTATTTCTGTTACATTTACTTTGATAGTACATTTTTAAGTTATTTGAAAAGAACAAATACATAAGCAGCACATGACCAGTGAAGACAGCAAAATTTAGCAGATGATACAGTTCTGTTGTCTGTTTTACCTCTAGATGTATAGGTAATTCATCCTTGAACTCATTGCAGGCATGCCTTAAAATCTAGTTATTGGAAAATTATAGACCAAAGTAATGTTGATGCAAATGTGCAGAGCTACATATTATAGGGTTCACCAAACAACCCACATCATACTAAAATTAGTAATGACAAATCTAAGCTAACAGTAATTTACAATTTTAAAACAAGATTAGCAGCAATTGAAAATCACAACAAACTGTTGATGTACTAATAACAATGTGTCCTTCCCAAAAATTGTGGGAAATCAAATGTGATGCCTATGTTATGTGAAGAGGAGGCTTCATTATTCAAATATTTCAGTACGTACTCAAATATTAATTAAGTACCTCCTAGGTGCATCAAGCATTGTTCCAGGTGCTGGGGCTGCAGCAGTGAACAAAACAACATCCCTCCTATCACAAAGCTCGGTACTACTGCCAAACATGCAATATGTAGTGAACTTTTGAGTCTTCAGTAAACTCTGACAAATCTAATTTTGTTTTTAATATTAAAACATGATAGATTGCTATCAAGTAGTCTGGCCATATAAAAATGAGGAAATCTAAAGAATTGGGCATCATTCACATTCCAAAAATGTCTCACATTTTGAGATCAGTTTATGGCCCATCAGGAAGGCCATTGTTGCTCTGCATTAGGCCATATATCACATTTGAGAAACACTTCTCTAAAGACATACTTAGATCACCTTAAGGAAATCAAGTCTGCCTCTTCATCAGTTGGATTCATGGGACATATTGGCTCCTGTCAGTTTTCTTCAGCAAAAAGGCAAGATCCTGTCCAAGCAGAGATGGAGGTTATCTTAGTACTGAGGTCCCAAGTAGACATGTTTAAGGAGTTTCTAAAGCACTTGGTCTTCTACTTTTTCCTGATCTGTGGCCTTATCTATCAGGTCTATCTTCAAAATCCTAGTTCAGATTTACCTATTTTATCTATTTGGCCTTCTCAGATGTCAAATTTTAATTTTCAAAAAAGTTAAAAACACGACTCTTATATAAATAAAGTTAGCACATGTCAAAAATTCATATAACTCGTTAATGAGGAAACCAGTAGGGTAGTGCAGCTGGTTCAAAGGGGAATTTGAGGACCAGAAATTTACCTAGTCACTCAGGAAAGGCATGTTGAAATAAGTTTGCGAAGTTAAAGACAAATCTGGTCAATATTCTTTGGAATAGTAAAATTGTAACCTTTGGGTATATCTTCTCTGTGAACAAACATTTACATTTCTCCTGGATGTGAATCTCCACGTTAACATGTGTCTTCACAGAGTCTGGATCTTCACCTGCAGTATATAGAAGGTAAAGCAAAGATTGAATTCTTAGGAGGGCCAGTAAAACAATGTCCCGGTATGATGTTGCAAGGACTTACGTTTGCCTTATTTCCAAATTTTGAATAATCTTTGCTAATGCAGGGTTTTGTTTATTTATTTATTTTTTAGTTCAAAATATTAAGGGGGTGCAAGCGTTTTCGTTACATGAATACCTTGTATAATGCTTAAGTCAGGGCTATTGGTGTGCCTGTCACCAGAATAGTGTTCATTGTAGCCAATAGGTAAGTTTTTATCCCTTGCCCTCCCTGCCATCCTCTCCCCTTCTTGGTTTCTCATGTCCTTTATGTGGCTTTGTGCCTGTGTGTACCTCTTGTTTAGCTACCATTTATTAGTGAGAACATAATGGTGTTCGGTTTTCCATTCCTGAGATACCTCACTTGGGATAATGGTCTCCAGTTCCATTCAAGTTGCTGCAAAAGACATTATTTCATTCCTTTTTGTGGCTGAGTAGTATCCCATTGTATACATATACTACATTTCTTTATCCACTCATGAACTGATGGGCATTTGGGTTGATTGTACATTTTTGCAATTGTGAATTGTGCTGCAATAAACATTTGAGTGCTGGTGTGTTTTTTATAAAATGACTTCTTTACTTTCAGTGGATACCCAGCAGTGGGGATTACTGGACTGAATGATAGATCTACATTTATTTCTGTGAGGAATCTCCATATTGTTTTCCATAGAGGTTGAACTAATTTGTAGTCTCATCAACAGCATATAAGTGTTCCTTTTTCACTGCATCCATCCTAGCATCTATTGGTTTTTGACTTTTAGTAATGGTCATTCTGGATAGGGGAAAGGTTGTATCTCATTGTAGTTTTTATTTGCATTTCCCTGATAATTAGCGATATTTAGCTTTTATATATATATAGATAGGTAGATAGATAGATATAGATATATATTGGCCATTTGTTTATCTTCTTTCAAAAAACTTTTGTTCACATCTTTTGCCCACATTTTAGTGGGGTTGTTTGATTTTTCTTGCTGATTTGTTTGAGTTCTTTATAGATTCTGGATATTAGTCCTTTGTCGGATGTTTAGTTTGCCAATATTTTCTCCCATTATGTAGGTTGTTAATTCAATCCATTGATTATTTCCTCTGCCGTGCAAAGGTCTTTTAATTTAATTAAGTCCTATTTATTTATTTTTGTTGTTATTGTTTTTGCCTTTGGGGTCTTAGTCATAAATTCTTTGCTGAAGCCATTCTCTAGAAGAGTTTTCTTCTAGAATTTTTATGATTCTCTGCCTTACATTTAAATCTTTTATCCATCTTGAATTAATTTTTGGATATGGTGAGAGGTAGGAGTCCTGTTTCAATATTCTGCATGTGGCTATTTCTCCAGAACCATTTATTGAATAGGGCTTCCTTTCCGCAATGTATGTTGTTGTCTGCTTTGTTGAAGATCAGTTTGGTTATAGGTAGATGGTTTTTATTTCTGGGTTCTGTATTCTATTTCATTGGTCTATGTCTCACTTTCATACCAGTACCATGCTGTTTTGGTTACTATAGCCTTGTAGTACAATTTGAAGTCAACTAATGTGATGCCTCCAGATTTGTTCTTTTTGCTTAAGATTGTTTTGGCTATTCAGATTGTTTTTTGGTTCTAAATGAAGCTTAGGATTATTTTTTCTATATCTATAAAATATGACATTGGTATTTTGCTGGTTTGCATTGAGTCTGTAAGCCACATGGGGCAGTGTGGATGTGTTTATGATGTTGATTCTACCAATCCATGTGCAAGGGATGTTTTTGACATCTATGATTTATTTCATCAGTGTTTTTTAGTTCTCCTTGTAGAGATCTTTCACCTTCTTGATTAAATATATTCCTAAGTATTATATTTTCTTTGTAGCTGTTATGAATGATATTGAGTCCTTGATTTGACTCTCACTTTGACTATTATTAGTATATAGAAATGCCAATTTGTATACATTGATTTTGTAACCTGAAATTTTGCTGAATTTATTTATCAATTCCAGGAATTTTTTGATGGAGTCTCTAGAGTTTTCTAGAAACAAGATTATATCATCAGCAAACAGGAATAGTTTGACCTCCTCTTTCCTGATTTGGATGCCCTTCATTTCTTTCTCTTGCCCGATTGCTCTGGTTAAGCCTTCCAATACTATGTTGAATAGAAATGGTGACAGTGGGTATTCTTGTCTTGTTCTGGTTCTTAGGGGGAATGCTTTCAATTTTCCCCTTTCTGTATTGTGTTGGCTGTGGCTTTGTCATATATGTTTTTTGTAATTTTGAGGTATATTCCTTCTAAGCCTAGATTCTTGAGCATTTTTATCATGAAAGGGTGCTAGGTTTTATTGAATGCTTTTGCTCCATCTATTGAGATGATCAAAGAAATAAACAGCAGTACCTTAATTGTCAGTGACTTCAACACACCACTGATGCACTAGACAGATGATTGAAGCAGAAAATGAAGAAAGAACCACTGGACTTAAACAGGACTCTAGAACAAATGGACTTAACAGACATTAACAGAACATTCTACCCAAAAACTACTGAATATGCATTACTCTCATCAGTACATGTGACATTTTCCAAGACTGATCATATCTTAGTCCACAAAATAAGTCTCAGCAAATTCAAAAAAATCAAATTCGTACCATGTATCTTCTCAGATCACAGCAGAATAAAACTAGAAATCAATTCCAAGAGAAACACTCAAATCTACACAAAGTCATGGAAATTAAAAAACCTGCTGCTGAATGATCCTTGGATCAATGATGAAATTAAGATGGAAATCAAAAGATTCCTTGAAAAGAATGAAAAAAGGAACATGAGCTTTCAAAATGTATGGGATAAAACAAAAGCAGTCCTGAGGGGGAAGTTCATAGCTTTAAATGCCTACATCAAAAAGACAGAAAGATCACAAATTAGCAACCTGCTTCTGAATGATCCTTAGGTTAGTGATGAAATCAAGAGAGAAATAAAAAAAATTTTGAATTGAATGACAAAGATGACACAAGCTTCCAAAAATCTATGGAATATAGACAAAGCAGTGCTTAGAGAGAAGTTCATAACTTTAAATGTTTATATCAATAAGCAAGAAAGATCACAGATTAAGAACCTAATGGTTCCTTTCTTTCAAGGAACTAGAAAAAGAAGAACAAACCAAACCCAAAGCCAGCAGAAGATAAGAAATAACAAAGCCCAGAGGAGAAATGGAAACCAAAAGAAAAAAAAATTCAAAGGATCAATGAAACAAAAAGTTGAAAAGATAAGCAAAATTGATAGACCACTAGCCAGATTAACCAGAAATAGAAGAGAAAGGGTTCAAATAACCTCAATCAGAAATGACAAAGGAGACATTACAACTCACGCTACAGAAATACAAAATTTCATCTGTGAATACTACAAAAACCTCTACATAAATAAACTGGAAAACTTGGAGGAAATGGATAAATTCCTGGAAACACACAATATCCCAAGCCTGAATCAGGAAGAAATAGAAATCCTGAACAGATCAATAATAAGCAGCAATTTTTTGATACAAAATATCTCAACAGAAAAATCCCTGGACCAGATGGATTCACAGCTGAATTCTACCAGACGTACAAAGAAGAACTGGTACCTATCCTGCAGAAACTATTCCATAACATCGAGAGGGAGGTTATCCTCCTGAATTCATTCTATGAAACCAGTATCACCTTGATACCAAAGTCAGGAAAAGATATAACAAAAAAAAAGAAAACTACAGACCAATATCTTTTATAAACATAGATGCAAAAATCCTCAACAAAATACTAAAAAATCAAATTTAACAGCACATCAAAAAGACAATCCACCATGATCAAGTGGGTTTCATCCCAGGGATGCACGTATGGTTCAACATACACAAAACAATAAACATGATCACCACATAAACAGAAACAAAAACCTGAGGCTGGTCTACAAAGTCTTCCTTCTCAGACTTACAAAATGTAGTGGTATAGTCTGTGTGTGTGTGCTTGCACACGTGTGTTTACTTTTCCATAGAAGGAACAATACGTAAGATAGATTTTTCTTGTGCTAGCATTATTGGCTCCAGGTCCCCTGTCTTCCAGCTAAAATTGCATCCTCCAGGCAGAATAATCAACTAGATAAGAATGTAAGCGTTGGCTTTAGACACTTCTGAGTAATAATCCTGGCTTCTTTATTAACATTGTCCTCTAGCAAGTTAGTTAACCTTTCTGAATCTCAGTTTCTGCATCTCTAAACTAGAGAAACAACACCTACACTGTAGGGTTGATGTGAAGATTACATCTAAAGAGCTTAGAAAATTCTGGCACATAGTAAAGGAATATAGTAAATATTAGCTGTCGTTCCTTTTTCTTAACTTTATAAAGCCCCAACCACACAGAAAAATATCACATCAGAGTCTTTAAAATTAAAAAAAGTACATTTTAGGTAAACTGATACCTCTCAGTTTGTTCTTTTTACTTAGTATTGCTTTGGCTATACGAGGTCTTTTCTGGTTCCATACAAAGCGCAGAATTATTTTTTCCAGATCTGTGAAGAATGATAATGGGATTTTGATAGGGATTGCATTAATTCTGTAGATCACTTTAGGTAGTAAGGACATTTTAACGATATTGATTCTACCAATCCATGAGCAAGGTAGGTTTTTCCATCTGTTTACATCTTCTACAATTTCTTTTTTTAGTGTTTCATAGTTCTCCCTGTATAAGTCTCTTACATCTTTCGTTAAATATATTCCTAGATATTTAATTTTCTTTGAGGCTATTGTAAAAGGAATTGCCTTTTTGATTTGATCTTCTGCTTGACTGTTGTTGGCATATATGAATGCCTCAGATTTGTGTGTATTGATTTTGTAGCCTGAGACTTTGCTGAATTCATTTATCAGTTCTAGGAGTCTCTTAGATGAGTCTTTGGGGTTTTCTAGATATAATATCATATCATCGGCAAAGAGCGAGAGTTTGATCTCATCTGTCCCCATTTGGACACCCTTAATATCCCTCTCTTGCCTAATTGCTGTGGCGAGGATTTCGAGCACTATGTTGAATAGAAGTGGAGATAGAGGGCAGCCTTGTCTGGTTCCGGTTCTAAGTGGGAATGGTTTCAATTTTTCCCCATTCAATATGATATTGGCAGTGGGTTTGTCATAGATGGACTTGATAATTTTAAGGAATGAGCCGTCTATACCTATTTTGATGAGTTTTTATCATAAAGGTGTGTTGGACTTTGTCAAATGCTTTTTCTGCATCTATCGAAAGAATCATATGGTCTTTGTTCTTGCTTTTATTTATGTGGCGAATTGTATTTATAGATTTGCGTGTGTTAAACCAGCCTTGCATCCCTGGAATAAAGCCCACCTGGTCATGGTGAATTAAGACGAACATTCAGAGTACAGTAATTACAACAATCGCATTGTTACTCTTGGTCCATGTTTAGCAAATTTTAAGTGTGATCTGTGATTTATCGTTGTTTTATTTAGTTTGCTCTTAAATTTCTTTGACTAATTCTGCAGCTTCTCCATGAGTCTGGATCTGCAAAATGAATATGCTTTGCTTACATCAATCTCTCCAAATGCACTATAAGTTTATGGTCTCCTGTGTTTATAACGCTTATCCCCGATGTCAGTGCATCCCTGACTCTCTTTGCCTCAGAGAATAGCATTAGGAGGATGACATGGTACTCCAGGATCTGCTTGTGAAAAAGCAAGTGTGCTCCTCATGTTTTATTCTTAATGCCAAAATATCAAATTCTCTTCTGTGTGGATACTGAGAGGCCTCCCCAAATTAGACCCATGGGCCACCTGCTCAAATCTACTACTTATTGAATCATTTTAGGTAAAGATGTATAAATTCGAGTAGCAGTTGGAAGAGAATCTCATTCAATTTCAGCCTGCCCTTAGAGAGTTTATTTCCTTGGAAATGTCTGTGTCTCAACCGAGATTTAAGTGCATGACTTTAAATTCATTTTTCCATAATAGATATTAACCCCTATTTGTAGCCTGCCCCAGGGATGAAGAAACCACAGAAACTAACATTCTAGCAAGATACAAAGTCAACAAAATCAGTTACAGATGCATAAAGAAATTCACTGTACTCTGTGAATTGTTTCATTAACAAGGTTGGGCACTTCAGGAAAGGTAGGGAATTGCTCCTCATAGCCTGTGATGAGATTTACCCAGCTCACCTGTCACCTGGTTGGCGAACTGCCTTCTGAGAAACTGCTAGAAAAGGGAAAAACAAAAGTAAGGAGAAAATTTCATTACTCATTTTAAAGGTGCAGTGGGTGCTGTGTTATTTGGTCTCTCTATACATTTTTGTTATTGTTTAAATGAGATAAAGGGCTATGTAAAAGACCATACAAGAATGAAGTGTTACAATTATTTCCACAAATTAAGATGAAGACTGGAGCGTTGAGATGTGTAACTGCATTTTCACTGAAGCTGTTGGCAGATTCTCTCGGAAGCAGCAACGGCTACGACACACATGTCAGCACACATTGCCCGTAAACAAGGAAGGCCTGCCTCAGAGTGGGGTTGAGGGAATTGATGCCTCACTTGAGTGCTTTGAGAGGCCAAGATCAAAAGCACTTTTAAGCATATCATATAATTATCATCATTAAGAAGCATGAGGCGAGGAGTCCTAAACTCCCAAATTTTCAAAGCAACAAAAGCAGCACAGCTTTAATGGGACTTTGAAGTCAGATAAATCTCCAGGTATTTTCATTATAGAAACTCACAACTAATTAAGGAAAACCCTATCTGGGCCAGTGTTTAATTATGTTTGCTTGTCCGCCTGTGTCATGTACTGTGTTCTGAAAGTAGAAGGGTGTCAATTGGATTGTACCAAAAGGCTGTGCTGGGACCAACAAACAGCGTTCATTTTGAACAAAGCATGGCATAGCAAGGTTTTGATCTCTTTTGTCTAAATAAATAAGTTCTTAATAAGCATAGATTATTTTCTTAATAGTCCACATAGTCCAAAGTTTAGCTAGAAATTTCTCTGCAATAATAACGCCTATTTTATATTATAAGGCAACATATTGAACCATCTACATAGGAAGATGCTGGAAAAATTCTGACTTATTATAAAATAAAGACAAATGGCACTCAATACCAAGAGAGGCTGTTTATATCAAAGGTAGACCAGAACTACTAACTAGTGACCCAAGAGTTAGATCTCACCTAAAGACATTTTTCCTTTGGCACATATAAAATGGCCCACATTGTGATTTTTCTAAAAATTTAAAATCACGGACAGCAGTTAAAAATTAGGAAGTATCCCATAATATCTGGATTTCTGGTACATCTTGAAAAATTGAAAGGTCTGATAACACTGGCCCCCTTTGGCAACCATGCCCCAGTTTTGTCTAAGGAGAAGGGTTGGCCAATTTCCCGCCAAACTGATTATGATGAATGGATAAGCAAAACGTGGCACATCCATACAATGTATTATTCAGCCACAAAAAGGAAAGCAGTGCCCACACATGCTGCAACTTGGATGAACCTTGGAAACATTATGCTCTGTGAAAGCTGACAAACACAATGGCCACATGTTATACGATTCCATTTATATGAAATATCCAATTAGGCAAATCCATAGAGACAGAAATCAGATTTGTGGTTGCCAGGGGCTGAGGGGAAATGGGAGCGACTGCTTAGTGAACACGGGGTTTGATTTCGGTGTGACAAAAATGTCCCGAAACTAGGTAGTGGTGGTGGCTGCACAACATTGTGAATGTATGTCGTGGCGCTGCACTGTATGCTCTAAAATGGTTCAAACGGCAAGCATTTGTTATTTGTGTTTTATCTTAATTTTTAAAAAAGCAAATCACAAACTCCTTGCCTCTGTCGCGCGAGGATATGGAGAAAAAGCGGTTGATACGGCAGAGCTCGTATGCCCTCCCGGGCAGCATGGCCCCCTTTGTTGGTGTCAGTGGAGGAGACAATGCTTCCCAGATGCTCCCAGACACCTACCTGCTCCATTTGTAGGGTGGCAAAAATTTCAACAAACATCTTACCATGCAGCCATGGCCTAAGCTTTGCTTCCAGCAGCGCATCCGTCAGTACTCGCAGGCGGCTGATTTCTGTGGTAAAAACCCACTTTATCACACAGGGCTTCCCTCAGGCCCTCAGATAGCATTATTTGTGGAAGACATCTTGGACCTGTCCCTCCAGGTCGGCTGCTGGAAAGTATCCCAAATTCCCTATGCCATCCCTAACCGAGCCAGGGTCATGTAATCTCAGCGGAAGGGGTCCCCCAGCTCTGAGTTGGAACCATTTACATTTTTCCTTCCTCCAAAAAAGGAGGAGCCCCCAAATGATGAAATTACAATAAAGTATCATTTATAAGCATTTACTATGTGCCTGGCAGTGTTCTAGGTACTTTACACAGGTTTACTCATTTAGTATTCAAAACAACCCTGAGAGATGGTTTTATAGATGAGACGAAAAAGGCCCAGCCCTTCAGTAACTCGCCAATGCCCTTCAGCTGCCCAGTCCAGAAGGTGAGATGCAAACCCAGGGAGCCCGTCTCCAGCCCCAGTAGCCAAAATACTATGCCCTTCAGCCTTTATAAAACAATGAGTCTTTGGCTACCCCAGCAGAACAAAGCCTAAAAGTCTTACCAGGTATTCTCTGAACTTCTCCTGGGGAGGTAAGAAGAGCTGCAGTGGGACCTCACGTGGCTGGTAGGGAGAGTGGTAGTGAGCCTGGAGGGTGGACAGCCACCTGCAGAGCACTCACTCCCATGGCCGTAGCCCCTGGGTCAGGGACTCGTGCTCTGACAGTGGTGTGCCCCTGAACCGGAAGGCTTTGCATGTCCTCCAACCTCGGAGTGTCTTGGCTACCTTATAAGATCCAGTCTGCACGCCTGGGTTGGAAGAAAACCATGTCTCCACAGGGCTCCTGGTGTCATTGGCGGAATGAATTTACAAGGACCTGCACTGTGGCCACCAGAACAACATTCGTGAAGCACATTCTATCTTGCTACACTCCCCCCTTTCCCAGCCCATCCTCTGCACTACTTACAAAGTGACTTTTCGAAATGGAAAAATGATTATGTCAAACTGTCAAACTGTTCCTAGGTGTCCTTCACTGGACCGCATCTCATGAACGTCCCCAGTGTAACCAGCCCTCAAGGCCCGTTGACTTACCACCAAACACTGTAGGCACCGTCCTGCTCCTCCTTTCCCACTGCCTTGCTGCTTCGTAGCACGCTGAGCTGTCCCTTCAATGTCCCCAGGCACCGACACCTCCCAAAGAGCACCCATTCCATGTGAAGAGCTGTGCCAGGCACTGGGAATGCCACGGGACACAGTCCCTTCTCTGGAGGGCACGATAACAGGGGAGAAAGACCCACAGACAAAAATACAGCACACACTATGGAAGGAAAGAGGAGGCCATTCTGTAGGGAAGAAAGAGAGGTAGCCCTGCCTGGAGCTCAGAGGGGACATCACACAGGAGGTGGCTCTTCCATTACCTTCTGATTATTCACTGCTGTATTCACCGAAAACACAGAATACTTAACCTTCGCAAAAGGCCTTTTTTCTTATAAAATGCTTTCAAATACTCAAGCATACTAAAAAGAACTTCCAGCACTGCTTAATATTTCCAAGGCTATTTTTATTTTACTTTATTTTACTTCTCTTCATTTTTATTTTTAATTTTCCTGCTGGCTTGGGAATCAGAGAAGCTTAGCTCTGAATCTCTCTTCTTCCATTTACCAGCCCTGTTTCTTAGAAAAATGACCCAAATTCCATAATTCTCAGTGTCCTCATCTATATAATAGATTTGATAATGCCCACCTCACTTGGTTGTCTGGATTTAGTAAGATAATGTAAATAATGTGCTAATCATAGGGTTGGACACATGTCAGGGCACACCATGGCAAGACATATGTCAGGGTGGTAGCTGCTATGTTTACTGTTAGTACTCTTCAAAATCCAGGCTGGGACACAAATCCCATGCTTAACTCCATTCCAATTACAGTAGGATCTTGTGAAAATAATTTCCTTTATTTATACTCCAGATACTTAGAAATGAATGTACTCATTTCTAATACAGTGCTAAGTGATTCAGCTGATTTTAAAAGCTGCTTTCCAGAACCTATACAAAGTGTACCCTTGTTAAATATTCCATTGTATCTTTATTTTAGCTACACCAACCAAACCCTTCATAATAAATTTATGTCATAATATGATACCACAAAAGAATCGCCCAGAAGAATATTCCATGACCACTAAACAGTTTTAATGTTGAAAGAAATGAAAGAAAAATAAAAACAATAAGAAACAAATTCCAAAAACCTAAAACATATCTATACAATGTTATTTTAGGGCCAAGCCTCACAGAGTCCTTAATATGAGTTTTAGCAAAATTAGTAAATAAACAATGTGGAGCAAGTTTGAAGAGAGAGAGAGAATATCATCCATTTAAGGTTTTCAAGGGATGTTGGGCCTGCATGTTTTCGTAAAGAAACATCTGTCAATGTTTGTGAACCCACCAGGGTACCCAGGATTCACTTGTTTAATGTTGGAAGAGATTGTAGAGTCAAAAGCCCCCAGGCAAATTGAGCTGGGCTGGTTGCCCTTGGGGAAAACAGGAATTTAGCTGAATGCCTGATGCCATTTTGATGCCAACTAATAGAACTTCTTGATACTAATGAGACCCCACCATTTCAGAGCAGTTACATTAATTGGCATTAATCAAAAACTCTTCTGGAAAGTTCGCCCATTCTTCTAGGGTGTCAGTCAGGAACTGCTGTGTTTGAGTGCCCTCTGACAACTAGCAAATGCATTGTTTTCAGGGTCCTGAGCCCTCTTGGAAGTTTAGCAAATTCCTGCTCACCTTTGTGCCACCCAGCCTATCTTTCAGTGGTACGTGAAACACCTGGTATTCCTATTTTCTGTATTAGCAATGGAAGAATGGAACCCAAAATGCCATTTTTTATGCTATAATTGCCTTGGAAATTTTCATGGTGGAGATGTCCAGATGCTAACAGTTCTTTCAACCATTCCAACTGAGCTACCTGATCCACTCAGGCAAAAGGGAACGATTCTTCATCCCAGACAAAGCTTCGTGTTGCCGGCTGCCCTGACAGTCTGTGTGCTAGTCCCAATGGTTGTTGGAAACCAAACGGCACAATGGCCAATTTCACAGATCATTATCTAAGAACTAGTGGGACCTCAAGAATTTAGTTGTGGGTAAGGATACAAACCTTGTATATGTATCTAAATTTGACAAAGTTACTGACATTGGGAGTTGTTGAGTTTTGGTCAGAATTACCTGGAAGGAAATAAGAGCTGGCCTTTGCTATATAACATTACTTGTGGTAGTAATTAGGGTAGCTTTACTGTTTGCTTAGGAATTTTCCAAGGCCTATTTGAAGGTAGGAACATGATTTTGCAGGGTCCCTGCCAGCTCTATGATTTTATGAGTCTACAATCAGGCAGAATAACATGCATAACTAGCCTCCCTAGAAGATGACCAATCATTCCAGTTTGGCTAGACCAGTATAAAGAGCTCCTTTTCCTGTTGGTTTTCCCCACACAGTTTGGACTAAGATAAGCACAGCCATGGCAGCTGTGCAGATGAAGTCTGACTGCAGGTAAGAAGTCACCAGACTCTATATAGCTGAACCTTAAAGAACGGTGCTATTCAGTTCAAATTCTGGGAGGTGTGAGGGTTCTTGTTTCACAGTGGCTGGTTTACCCATATCCAACCATGGCAGGAGAACCTTCAGCCAAGTTAAAAACCCACTCAGCCCCCATGGGATTTGAGTTTAGCTCTTTTAAAACAACATTTTGATGAGTTGTGTGTAAATGAATCAAAAACATATGGATTCAATTTCCCTTGAAGTGTACGTGGGTTTAAAAATTAAGGGGGAAAAATGTGCGGAGCTTGGGCATGTACCAAAGGCAAAATGTTTAAAAAAATAATGTAAGATGCTTAGCAGAACAGAAAGCATGCCTTCCTTCTTGAAGTAGAGCAATTGCAGCAGGCTAAGAGGGGAGCCCTGCGACTTCGCAGTTAGCAAATACGCATGGGGCCTGGCCCTCCAAGGCTTGCTGCTGTCCTGCTAGGAGCCCCCTGCCACATCCTGGGACCTTGTGGACAACCCCTAGCAAATGAAAAGCAGACATCATCCACCAGGGAGGCCAAATCATATCTGGGCTGAAAATTAAATCGCCAGGCAAATGCAACAGATTTTCAAACAAGGTACTTGCACTCTCTCTTCAACTTAATTTAATTCTAAATGGAGGAAAGTCTGCAGACTGAGATACTAACTGAAGCTGAGAAATCTAAATCATGGATTCTGTCCTCTGAGCCCTGAGGATCCTCAGGGCCAGAGGCAGTGAGCATCACTGAAGGAGATTGTTCTGGGCTGAAATTTTGCCATGGGAGAGCCCAGGGTCTCAAACTCCTTCATTTGTGAAACATTTACCAAGTACCTACTGTGTACCAGGCACTGTTCGCAGAATCAGAAATATAAAAACACGTGAGACACTGTGGCTACCTTCAAACAGATTCCAGTTTCTAATAGAAGGGCATAGACGTATTTGCAAATGACTGCAGCTGAGCGGTCTGGTTACTAAGACAGAAGGATATACCATCCACAGTGAGCATAACACAGGAGGGGGATGGACAACTCTACTTGGAAGGGGAGAGATGAGGGAAGGAAGTTATTTTAATCATCTCCTATTCACCCAGTTGGTGAGGGAGAGATTCTTCCCTGAGGTTATGAAGATGGCTGAATACACAGCACCTGGCACTGGACAGGTGCGATTGACAGCAGTTTATTAGTCAAACAACTCACAGCCCAGGGGAGGACACTGTGTGCCATGCAGGGTCACATGGGGCTTGCACTCAGAGTAAAGTGGACCACCTGGAACCGTGAGGGGCTTTGTAGTATCAAGAGGGCATGGTTCCCCCTGGTTCACACAGGAGGATGTCATTGGTTTGTTTGGATAATTCTGGGGCCGGCAGGGAATTGAAACCCACGACTCAAGGAGAAGCAGAAACTGCACTTGATTTCCTTGATAAGGTATGTTGTTTGGCTAGACAGGGCCTTATTTGCAGGAGCAGAGCAGGACAGGGACTTGGGGTTAGGCCATTTGAGGCCAGCCCCATCTCACCAGATGTCAAAGCAGCACGTAACACTGGAGATTAATTTGGGGCCTTACACTGCACTGAAACTTGAAACAAACTTTGAAAAATAAGTGAGTGAGCTTTCACTATATAGCTAAGCAAGGACGTGTTGGCCAAACAGAAGAATAAGACAAACAAGAGCAAGAGCTCCAAGGCATAAAGCAGCCTGGAAAATTCGTAAAATATTTTGAAAAAAAAATTAACAATTTCTTTTCACAGATACAGAAAAAAAGAAACCACAATCTGTCTTAAAGTATTTAAACATAGGAGACATTAATGTAATGTAATGTATATTTCTATCCAATAGAAATATAATGTGAGCCACTTATGTCATTTTAAGCTTTCTAGTAGCCACATTAAACAAAAAAGTAAAAAGAAATAAGTGAAATTAATTTTAATGATATACTTTATTTAACCCAATATATCCAAATTATTACTATTTCAACATGTAACAACAATATAAAAGATATTAACGAGATATTTGTGTTCTTTTTTTCATACCAACCCTTTGAAATCCAATATATATACCTCGATTTGGACTAGCCACACAGAGTGCTCAGTGCTCACATTTAGCTGATGGCTGCCACATTGGACAACACACATTTAGAGCATCTTGAATTGACTTAAATTTGGAACAAAATGCTATAAAGTTTTTTCTTCTGTAACTCAGCTGTTAAAATAGAAAGTGCTCACAATTACGTGTAAATTTTGAGATGATAGGTGGAAAATACCTGACATTTGTATTGTTACTGCCACCAAACTTTTTACTGCAACAATGACAGATATTACTCATAGATCCCAACACACTTTCCCACTAAGTCTGCAGGCAGCTCCTCTCCAAGGATTGCAGCTGGCATATGAGTACAAACACTGTCCCTTTCCTAGATATATACACACTGCTGTAAGACGACAATGGATAAACAAATCTTAAGTCTCCATTCCAGACTGCACTATAAACACTAGATCTAAGGACACTAGAAATATAATGCAAAGAGAAGCTATTGAGAGTAGTTTAAAAAAAAAAAAAAAAACCTCTTCAATCAGTATCATTTATTAGATCTTCTAGATGACAATTGTAATTTGGCCAGCTGACCAAATGACTACATATTATATACCCAAAGTTAAACACCATTGAACAGACCTTATTCGTTTTTGAGCTTCTGCAGAGAAATACCCCAATAGTTTTCCACACATATGTAGTTTTCCAAGCATATTTATACTCAGTTCTCCAGTACAAAGTAAATTTCTCCAGTATAAAGTAAATACTGTTGCAATAAATAAACCATGTAGCAAATCCCTGAGACAGCAATCCAATGATTCACACACACACACACACACACACACACACACACACACACACACACGAGAGCTGCTGTACTTAAAATATATATATTTGGTAGACCTGTGTTACTCAAAAAATATTAATAACATCCCATCTAATTCAACATAGTTTTGCCAAGTCTGAACTATTCAGTTAAGAAATCTGTTTTATTTTGACATTCTTTTGAAAAAAATATTCCTATGAGTTTCTCCCCCCAGGTAAAAGTATTTTCTTTTCTGGCTGAACCCAGATTTTTCTGTCATCTTGAAAATACCAGTGCCCAAGAATTCACATTTCATACTATGTATTTCCTAGATGACATGGGAAATAATTTCATTTTTGACACAGAGTGATAAGAAAAAACCTAGGAAAAGAGATGCAAAGATTCTGAGACCTTGTTTTTACATTATTCTTATAGTATTTTAAAATAAAAAAATTTAAGATTAGTTTTTACATATGTGCATTATTATCTAATAAGAAAAATATTATGTCCAAAATGTATAGAATTCAAAGCACAGGAAGGAGGCTGTAGTATAGTCTAGCAAAGTCGGGATGTGCACTGATAAATAAAGACAGTTTACAGGATTGTTAAAATATTTGCAAGGCAATTCTAGAAAGCTTTTCTACGGGTTAACTAAGAAAATACTCCGTAGAACACCGTATGGGCCAAACAAACTCCATTCTCCATTAATACACATTTGAACAGCTTTGTTTCTGGTCACATAAAAGGTCCCTTGCTTGACTAATTATTTTCCCGTGGAATGTGAGCGTTTCAGCCTGAAAATTCCCCCAACCCATCACTTAAAATTTTATCTTTGACATACGTTAGGCAAATAGAAAAAAATTAAAAAGTAATGAGGAGGGGGCCCAACTGCTTTGAGAAGTTTCCACATATGCACTAATTAGTGATTTCATCTGAAAATATTCCCAGAAAGCTGGATGGGTAAGGCAGACTGGGATAAATAATGCAAAGACCCTGTGGCAGTGTCACAAACACCATCATCAAGGCTGCTTGTGAGTTCAGAAAGTCTCCAAGTGCTCTGGCTGAGAATAAAAACATCAACGAAGTAAAACTGCTCTAGTAACCTCAGGGTTATCACACACATGCATACACACCCACACACACAGCCCACTTTATTCTTTCAACCTTTTGGTTCAGGCTAAGCAGCTCTTTCAGGGTTTATATCACCCCTATCCCCCATTTTCAGGTCTGCTTTGATATAAAGTGAAATCGAATTTCTTACATCCAGTTTGTAGTGCTGTTAAAAAGCACAGTCTTCATTCAAACACTGGTCCAGTTACATAAGCACATGGAGATGATTAGCTGTGAAACAAGGCATTAGTCCACAGCCTCAACCACCAAAAGAAATACTCTCTGATTACAGGGACTGCAACCTCTGTCCCTTTTGTGAAATGACGAGCCTGCTGGTTTAGTCTTCTGATACAATGCCCAACTGTGTTTTTTAAGTACAATTGAGTTTCATCAACCAGACCCAAAGTACTGCTTGCTGGTTGAAATGCATTCTGTAAAGTCAGTGGAAAAATAACGCTAGTAGCTCCATAAATGAGGGGTAAATAGCACTATTATGGTAATTTCTGGTTTTAATGCTTTCAGCTAACACAAGAAGACTGTGATTTGGAAGTTGCAATGGAGATATTAGAAGAAACACCTAGATACTTCACTAGAAGTGCTGCAGAAATGACAGCATAAATCATGCAATTTCACAACCCTCCAGCCTCCCCCCAAAAACCCACAAGCATTTAATGGCCTTATGAGTATGTGTGTGACATGTGTATTTTATTAGAGGCGTTTCTAAGTTTCCCTCATCCAAGCTGTTAAGACTGTACAAGACTAAGTCAAACCATTCCTCCTTCTAACCCTGCCCCTCCTCACTCTGGGATCCAAATTGCTCAGGGCAAAGGGGACACTTGAGCACTCCCGGTGTCCATATTCACGGGACAGCAGAACCTTTGTACTCTGCAAGACCAGAGTGGGCTCCCCACCTGTGTCAGTGACCCATTTACCGGACTGTTTTACTGCTTTGTCCAACTTATTGGGCACGAAAACAAAGTATGCTCTGCAGAAGTAAACAAAGGATCTGGAAACAGTTTGAAGCCTGCCTGCTAATAAAGGCCCTTGGTCTCTTCTTCCTTGAAAATCAAGGCTTCCTACAAAAAGAATAAACTGCCCTCCACGACAGAGAGTCAAGTAACCAGGTATTTACATTTAGACAAGATAGAGTCTTATCTGGCAGCCTAGAAGAATGCGCAGCTGTCAAGAATCAAATAAAGGCTTTCAAAAATCTTTCTCAAGAGCCAAGGATGCCATTTGAAGAGCAAAGTAGTGAGCAATTTCCACTAACATCACAGGAATTTTGAAAACTAATTCTGTTTGAAAGACAGAAGCTGCTCATACCCATCAAAAAGTTTACAGTTCAAGCCTTTAAAATAATGTTATAAATTTTAACATACTAGATTTTTCACTCCTTCATATAAGTTTTTTTTTCTTTAATGGAAAAAAAGGTCTAGTGTACTGATTTTTCACTATAAAAGAAATGTTTAACATTTGGAAAAAGGTTTTTCTCTTCATACATATATTCAGGTATATGTTCTTTTACGAAGTTGGATTAGAATGTCAGAATTAATTGCTATCTTATTTCTAAATTCTGTTGTAAAAGAAATTTTTATCCCTATCATACATGAAGGTTCACTGATTTTCACTAATTTTAATGCACACAGGGTTTCAGTTGCAGTGTGCCCCAGAATTTAGGTGTTTCTGGAAATGTCTTGAGGATTATGGGGGCAGAGTATATGGAATCAAGAGCTTGCTTGAATGACACTGGGAGCTGGGAATGGGTGGGTGGCAATTCTGAATACAGCAAGACTGCCTCAGCCTTCTTGGCCCCAGGCCTAGGTGCTGAGAAAAGGAATATGCAAAAAAAAGAGTAAAATTAATAAATAAGTAGATAGACAAATGCATCCATCCATCCATAGATGCAGTGCTCAAGCATTCAGCAAATATTTACTGAGTTCCTGGCACTGAGAACACAGATGTTAGTTACAGCAATGAAGGACCCAGAAATTTCTGCCCACCTGGAGTATATAATCTGGGAGGAGAGAACCTATATAAGTAAAATATTATATATACATATCTATTACATATATACATATTAATATGTATGGTAATAAGTGTTAAAGAGAAAAAGTAAGTCAGGAAATGGAATATGAGACTAAAGGGGTGTAGTACATTGAACATAGGCTGGCCAGGGCACTTCTGCCTGAGAAGATGACACTTGGGTACAAGGCTGAAGGAAATGAAATATATTGGAGGGAAGAGTTTTCCAGACAGAAGGAACAGCAAGTGCAAAGGCCCTGAGTCAGGATCCTGTCTGGTGCGTTAGAGCAGTAGAGTGAACAGGTGGAGATGAGATCAGAGTGGGATGGCGAGGACGGGCCAATCAGCACCTGCTAGGCCAATTGACCCCACCTGCTTTCACGCGATAGGAAGCCATTAGGGAGCTTGAGAACAAGACTGACATGACCTCACTAATGACTTAGTAGAATCAGTTGGCAGCTGTGTTGGGAATAACCCCAGGAAGACAGGGTGAACCGCAGAGATGTGTAGTAAGAGGTTCCTGCTGCATCCGGGTATGAAATCATGGTAGCTTAGACAGCAGGCCGGGACTAGGTTGAAGTGACAGAAGTACCTAGGGCACAAATTTTCTTTAAGGAGGCACTCAATGTCAAGGTGTTCACTTGTTGTGTCAGCAGGATCTTCACTTGCACCACTCTGAGGGTAGAACCATGTGACCTGAACACCCCTCTGCCTCCCCTCATCTTGGGCCTGTTGGGCAGGGAGGGCACAGAATACAGAATACAGGATTTGCTGATGGGGTGGAGCACGAAGGAAAAAGAGGAGTCCAAGATGATCCCAACTGTTTTGACCAGAGAAACTGACACACAGAGATGGCCATTTTCTGACAGGAGTAGCCTGTAAAAGGAACAAGTTTGGAGGAGGAATACTAGAGCTCAATTTGGGACATGTGATATTTGAGATGTTTATGAAACATCTATGGGACGATGCATGAGTCTGGGGTTCAGGTGCTGGTGATGTATAAGGGTAAACAACAAGGACGGTTACCTGGCCTTCGTGGAGCTCACAATCCAGCGTGGATATGGACAAATAGGGAATGCACTGCAATGCGGTATCTGCTATGAAATGATAATCTGAGAATGCTGTGCGAGTTCGTAAGAGAAATACCCAGCCTGGGTGTGAGGGCCTTGTAAACAGTGAGCACTTAATAAATACTTGTTGAATGTGTGACTGTGTGACTGCCACATGTATATATATTTATATTTGTATATTTACTTACTAATTTTACTCTGTTTTATTGTAAATTTCTTATTCCAGGACCCAAGCAAGAAGCCAAAAAAACTGAGGTAGAGAAAAATATAAAAGGAGAAACATTTACGTTGAGACTTTAAGGAAGAGCAAGAGTTAGCTAGAAGCAAGCAGGTTTGTGGGAGATGGGACAGAAAAACATATTTAGAGGCAAAAAATAATATCTGAGAAGGCTTAGAGAGATTGCTGCTGGTGTTAGAACCACTGGCAAATGATGCACATTCAAAATCAGACGTCATTTTCTTCCCATGGAAGAGTATTATGACATCAGTCCCTGGGCGTTGGCAGCTTTCGTGAGGCTAGTGCGACAGTGGTGCTCTGGTGTGTGTCCCTGGTATCGCTGGACATCAGCAGTGATGGAAGACATGGCTGCAATGAGCCAAAGAAAAGAAGAAGAGCATGGTAGATTCCAAGTGGTGGGCAGTAGAGGCACTCCCCCCACCAGAATCCTAGAATTCCTGGGGAGGAATTGAGGGATTTGAAGCTGGAGATTTCCAAAAGCAAATTAAAGCAAAGCCAGAGATATAGGAAACAGAACTGTAGAAACATGAGTTACAGATAAAAAATAAAAGGATAGTACTTGTGTATTTTTTTTTGGAGATTTCTTTTGAATCTGTTGCTTCCTTTAGTCCACGCAAATGCACTATAAGCTAGACACGGCAAGTGAACAAAGCGGGTCACAGAGGGAGCTGATGAATTATTAACACTTCGGAGGCTATGAATGGCAGATGGCGGGATTTGAACACAGTACCTTTGGTAACCAGTTCACATTCTTTCGCACCAAGCCTTGATATAAATAAAGGGAGGTGGGAGAAGACAGGGCAAGAGGAGGGGAGAGCAATGGAAAAAACTTACTAGGAGAGGGGACAGTTTGTCTCTCCCACAACAGTGCCATCAAAGAGCCATGGATTGCATATACTTTGATAAGAAGCTGATTTTCATGTAGCCCAAAATAAACATTAGTACATTTTTCTTAATAACATTTTTTGTAGCTTACTTTATTGTAAAATTCCAGTGTATAATACATATAACATACAAAATATGTGTTAATCAACTGCATTATCAGTAAGACTTCCAGTCAACAGTAGGCTATTAGTAGTTAAGTTTTGGGGGAGTCAAACATTATGCACAGATTTTCAACTGCATGGGGGGGCCTGTGCCCCTAACCCCCATATTGTTCAAGGGTCAACTGTAATCCATTACAGAGAATTATTTTTCTGGGTTAAATTACAGCCATAGGAGTAGGGCTTCCAGTCTACTCTGTCCCATCAGATATGAACAATTAGGAAAGAGCCTGTGGGTATGCTTGAATTGAAGGTCTAAGCCAAGAAATGAGCTTAAATATAGGCATAAAATATAGGGGGATAATGAAAAATTAACAAAAAATACTTTAAATTGATCTTTGATATCCCTCTTCTTTTCTGTGTAATATCAAGAAATTTCTGGCAGTTTACTATTTCAAGATAGGTTTTCTTGTGGTAGGATTATAGCTTATAACATTGATAAGAGAAGAGGAAAACAAACAGTTCAAATATCCTTCACACATATTCATTATTTACAATACTTCACTATAGATTGTTCTGACAAAGTGAAATACCTTATGTATTAATTTTTTCTCTGAGGAAGAAGCCAATTTACACAAATATATAAAAATCTATATAATAAAAATATATTCTAGTCATTGAATACTTTCTCACATAGAAGTCTAACCTCCCATATAGCCCTCTAATATACAATATCATATCACTGGAATATAATTGCAATATTTTATCACAACACTTAGCAGACTATTCTCACAAGTACCGTCCAAGTCATGTTTCTCCTTTGTACAAAAACGATTAGTTCATTTAACTATGGAATTAATGTATATTTTTAGCACCTCATCTTCATGATCTCACTTTTGGATCTTACGTATTTAAAACTTTATTTCCAAGTAGGAAATAAAACAAGGGATTTTCTCTCCTAAGGCTCAAACATGCTATGATGATGCCTTCATGTAGTATAAATTAAGTTAAACCTGTATGATATTTTACAAAGAATTCACATATCGCGTTGAGCTCTTTGGCCTCTGGCTTGCCCTGCTATATGATACGTAAAAACCGTGTTCTTTAACCTACAGAATGGAAGCCTGCAGTCATAGCTGCATGAAGAGCAAAAACTCCCTGCCTGTATGAACAAGTAGGAGACTCAGTAGCTCCCACAGTAGCAGCAACTGCAGAAGAGAATCTCTCATTTGTGGTTTTGAAGGATGTGCTACCTAACAGCCAAGTAATTCCTCCTATAATATTGCATTTATTTATTTATATTAATATGTTTGACTATACCTATTAAACTAGAATCTCTTTAAGGACAATGATCATGTTTAAATCATCCTTGATCTCTATTACATAGCATGGAGACCCAGTACGTGATTTGAACACTCCAGGACAATATGGGTTTGTGATCTCTTCTTTTGCCACAAGAAGGCAAAAACTTAGTTGCCACAGATCAATAGCATGGATAAAGATGTTAAAAATAAGGCCACACTGTTTTCTTCCCCGTATAATTTGGAACCTTAGAAGATCTCTGCAACAAGTTCATATAACCTTTCACCCAGGGCAAATTTATTTTTACGGTACCTGCCCTCTCTCTCCCCAGACTGTTTACTCACAGACCCTTTATCTCCCACACAGTCAAAGACATCCCCGACAGGAAGTGTCTTCCTTGTATCTTGACTACTCCAGCCCCCTCCAACACTTGGCACCTGCCGGCCTCTACAATTGCAATCCCCACTGGGCATCTTTCAGGACTCAGTTAAACATCACCTCTTCTCGGAATAGTTTCCAGCCTCATTCTCCATTCAGAAAATTCAATCGCTTCCTTTCTTTAGGTCCCCATAGTGTCCGTCATATCTTCTATCCAGTATATTACACACCTATAATAATATCGCATTTATTTAAGTACTTATTTGACTGTCTCTGATTAAACTAGAATCTCTTTGAGAGCAATAACTATGTTTAAATCATCATTGATTTTATTACATGGTATGGTGATTCCAGCACTTAGTACATTTGTTCAATAGATGTTTGATAAATGAATGAATAAGCAAATGATAGATTAATGGGAGAAAGGTGAGGTTAGAGAAATTACGAAACTTGCCCAAGGTCTCACAGGGAATGGGACCAGAATTGGAAACCAGATGATCCCCATCTGTCTGACTCCAAAACTCACATCCTTCCCATTATATCGAACTTATAGATAAAAATTATTGTTTTCTCTACATCAAAAGGATTGCTCAGTTCAGTGTTATGATACTAAGGGAATTTCAGGCATCACGTGGGTTCAACAGCCCGGTGGTTTCCAGTAAACACCACTCCTCCCTCCACCCTCAAGGCAGCCTTGTCAACTCACAGATAGCAACACCAATTCAAAGAAAGCAAGGGCCACAGGAGACAGGTCTGAGAACCCCACCCACCATTTTGGGGGCAGCCATCTCCCAGTCTGCAGAATACTGCTCCCCCACAGCTGGAATCCCTGCAGTTCCAGGGTGCCGCTTTGTCATCACCACTCTCTAGCTCCTGTGATGCCTCCAAATCTCCTCTGCACTGAGTCCCACTCAGTACTTCCTCCCCAGACTGCCACTAATACTCTCTTTTCTGATGTTGCCTGAAGCTCAGCCTGGTCCCTTTGGGAGCCCCAGGCTTTAGAGAACTTCACTTCCAGGTAGACCAAAAACCATGAGAGTAAAAGGCATTTATCAGTTATTTCTCTTTGTTCTCACTAGCCTTTGAAATATCATTTTGCTGCTCTAGCACCCATAATGATCTCTTTCTCCTTGTAAATGAACATTTAAGTGAAAAAACAAAAGCTTGTCTTTTTAAAACCATCTATACCCATACTCCAACAAAGCAAATCTCGTTTATAAATATGCAAAAGGGCAAAAAGTGGTTGAAATGAGACTTTGCCTATGTTTCTCCCTCCCCCACCGATTGATACTCAAAGGAGAAGCTACCCAGTCCCGATGTTTACAGAATGACATCCATCACACAGGTAATTACTCATCCGTCTTAATGCTTCCTTTTAAGTTTGCCCTTAAGAAGCCTGTGATCTCCCAAGTCAAGGGCCTCAGTAAAATCAATAAAACCTCGTCCTATCAGGCCACCAGCCAGATCATTTTCCACCTTTTAACAAGGCAGTGGTTATTAAATGCCTTGTTTGAAAACCCAAGTGGGGTCATCAGACTTTCATGATGAGAATAATCCATCAATTGTACATGTGCTATCTTTTCAGTGTCTTTGATATGAGTGATAAAGTAGGTAATGGCCTACAGTCTTTCAATATCTGAACATGTTCTCCTTTTTCACATTGGGGTTGCAGCATAGCAAAGGGAATTTCATGACTGGAGGAAGCTTGTTAAGACAGAAAAGAATTCCATTGCGTTATTTCAGTCAATGCATAAGCTACGTTGTTGGTTCCAACTTTGAAAGCTGAGCTCCAAGCTGTCAGTGGCTTCTTCAGTCCTTAACCCAGCTATTCAACGACCAGATTTGAAACCCATAAATTTGCAATAGGATACACCTTATCATAATGATTCAGGTCATATTTTTTCATTAGTTGGATTCTTGCCCTGAATTTATAGGAGGAATTTGAGATCACACAAATTAAGAGGTGTCAGTGGATGATAGATTTTTCTTCAAATCTTCTTCAATACCAAACAATCATAAAACAACTACCAAAAAAAAAAAAAACAACCACACACATACACAAAGATACTTTTTGTGATGTCTGCAAAAATAAATCTGTCCTTCAATACCTTTCTGGCATCATAATTGCTAAAGACTCGTACTCTGACACTGTCAGACATCTGTATGAATGACAAAAACAATCCATCACTTGAGGAATGGAAGCTCTTCTGTTTGATTTGGTTAGGGAAGCATTTTGGGGTTATGCATTTTCCACTTAAGATCTAATGCTTTTTATTGTTTCACGTTAATAACGAAATTAAAAGGAGACTATTTCAAAACCCTCACTGCATTGTTTTCCAGATTTACAGAATTAATCAACAAATTCAAATTTCAATCTATGGCCATTTCCAGTAAGAGATGATTATCTGGCATTCCACCAACTAAAAATATCTATTAAGCCAGCACTCTCGCACTTTGTCAGGGCTAGGATAATTGACATAGTGGTGAAAACTCTGAGAAACAGCATGATTCTGAAGTGTCTTCAGATTTATTAAAGGAAGATTAAATACACTTACATAGTTTTAATACATTTTTGTACTCTAATTCTTTGAATTAGGTAAACCTCAAATGGTTTATTTGGTTATCTCAGTTTACCAGATGACTTAATTGCCTCAAACACTTATTTCCACACTGTAGAGGCGTAACAGAGAGTGAGCTCTTCTACTGGCTCTCTACTGGCACCTTGGAAATGAGCTCACACCCAGGCCAGAAGGCATGAGGCCACAAAGTCAATGAAGACACGACTGCACTTTGCATCTCCTGCCGAGTCCTGTTCTCTTTGTTTTTATTGGAATTTATGTAGAGAGAAAATGACTTAGAGGAAGACATAAAATGGGTCAGCTTCAGCCACATTGTATTCCCCTTTTTATAATATGAGTAATAACAGAAGGAGGAGGATGACGTGAATAACCATGAGCCTTCTATTTAAGGATTTAGGTTTACAAAGCACTCCCGTGTACTCTCCCATTTATCCCTGGAAGCCACCCTCTGGGGTGGGAGAGTCGTAGTGAAGAACACCGGCTCCATGCAGGCAGACGTACCTCATCTCAAAACCCTGATCTGTCACTTACTTGCTGTAGGACCCTGGACAAGTTATTTAATGTTCTCTGTCTCAGTTTCCATTTACTTCATAAGGTTGATGCAAGGACAAATGAGATCACGATTAGGACAATTGTTAAGACTTATGGAGCACTCACGGTGCGCACAGTGATTACATGTATTTTCTTGTCTAGGCTGCATACTCCCTAAGAGCTACTATTGTTATCTCTATTTTACCAATGTGGGAACTGAGGGGTGGAAAAGTTAAGTGACTTGCCTGACGTTACTTACCTAAATCAGTGGGAGTTTGGATCTCTCACTTAAACTTGGCCTGGTACAGAGCTAGCTATTTTTCCTGGTTCAATGACAATAGCCTTCTTCAGGTCCTTTCCCCTCACTCTCCTCCCTTCTCTCGTGAGCTTTGGCACTGGTGGCTCCCTCCACAGTGCACTTCCCTCCTCTCTCTGCCTCCTTAATGCCTACCTGTTCTCCAGATCTCAATTCAGGAGTCACTTCCTCAGGACAGTCCTCATCAACCTCCCTTGTAGGTCAAATCTTTCACTATAAGCTCCCATGACACAAGTCCCTCTACAGTAGAATGTGATCATATCCGAAGTTCTACAACTCTTTGTTGGGTTACAGATGTGACCATGGATGGACTGCCTCCTCCTCCAGACTGTGAGTTCTGGAGACAGGCCCCATGTTAGCGTCTGCTTACCATCGTATCCTCGGTACCCAACACTCTCCATGGCATGAACAAGGGTGCGATAATATTTTTTAGAGAATTGTGAATAGTGGATACTTATTCACTAAATGCATAATACATACTAAATGCATAATACATCTTGACCCTTATTCTGTCCCCTCCAGTTTGCAGATGAGGAAATTAAGGCTCAGCAAAGTTAGGTAAGCTGCTCTAGGTTACCCAGCTGGTGTGGTCTAAATCAGACTCAAATGGAAGTCTTTGGACTCTTTGCAAGGTTCTTACCATTCTACTCAATTATATTTTTAACTGAACACCAAATATAGCTATGATAGGTAGAATAAGTGCTCCCCTGCCCCCCAAAGATATCCAAGACCTGGTCTCCAGAATCTATGAATTTGTTACCTTACCTGGCAAAATGGACTTTGTGGATGTGATTAAGTTAGGGATCTCGAGATGGGGAGATTATCCTGAATTATAAAGGAAAACCAATGTAATTACAAGGAGACAGGAGTAGGAGAATCAGAAGAGGTGCAAGAGCAAGCACAGGTGGTAATGATGCCATGGGTGGAAAGGGATCAGGAGCCAAGGAAAGTGAGAAACCTCTAGAAGATGGAAAAGGCAAGGAACAAATTGTTCTCTGGGGTCTCCAGAAGGAATACAGCCCTGCCAACACCTTGTTTTTAGCCGTGTAAGACCTATTCTCAGAATTCTGATCTCCGGAACTTTAAGATAATAAATTTGTATTGTATTGTTTAGGGTACAAATTTGTAGTAAATTGTTAACAGCAGCAATAGGAAACTACTGCAGATGTTAATGACCTTGAGTCCACACACTACAGAAGAGTCGAGAGGTCGAGCTGCCATAGGTCATTATGTACGAGTCCAGAATCATCACCAAACTGGCTGTTAGAACATGGTCCTGCTCTGAGTCTGCCCCTACGGTGTGATAACATTTTGCATGGATCAAGGACCTCCTCATAACAAATTCCCTATTCTTACTTACAGGGGTATTAAAAATAACTAATAAAATAATGCATCTTAAAGCATGATTTTTGAAGCCTGTAATATATCAATGAAATATATTTTATATATATACATTACATATATATATCTATATATCTCCTATCTCTTGGTTTTAGTATTTATCATTTTAAAGACTCAGACAAGAGAATAAGAGATGAAAGAGAAAGGGATCACAAGGAAGGGGCAGGGAGAAGACTTTGCAAATAAATCCTTTGCCTTTTCTCCACTGGAAACCTGTAAAAATAAAAAGATTTAGAACAATCAAAATCAAAGATGCTACTGGCGTCCCCACATGCCTGCTGACAGGCAAATAACTTTGCTAATATACTCAGTGGAACTGGAAAAATTGAAAAATCTATTCCCTGTATATTGTAATGGCTCAAGCAATGAAAAATTTATATTAGTATTGATAATGACATCCTTGGAACAAGAAAGACGCAGGGACTGGAAGCGCATTGCATTTTTAAAAATCACACCAGGCATTGTTTCTGGAAAAACACAGTCCTGTCTTACCCAGTGTTTTAGTGGCTTATCTTCATTAAGTAATATATAGGATGAAGAGATATATACGAATGAAGACTATTAGCAAATTAAAGGTAACAAAATAAAATGGCCTTCTTTCTAAAAAGACATTTTCCACTATGCTATATTACTACATACCCACCAATCAGCATTATTAATGCATAGAGATATTTATAGCTCTTTATACATTACAGAATTGATTCACGGTTGGCTCTGAAATGGAATCTCTAAGAGACCTGTTTCATGGCTGTCTCTAGGACTAAAGTCTACTTTAGAAGTTCTCCTAAACAGTTCATCAGGAAAAAGACTAATTGGTTGAGAGACCCCATTCTGCCAGACTTATTCTTATGTTCTTACCAGATCCAGATAAAGCAGCCTCAGCTGTGAGGTTCCCTACACAATTACTGGATTACAGGATTGTAGGGAAGGTAGGCCAATAATCTGAGAAAATGAAAGGTAGATGGAAAAACAGAGTCATTGGTGAAGGCTCAAGTTATGTCATCTCTCTGGCAACAGCTCAAAAAACTGGGAGGATTTCTTCACTTTCCTGAATCCAAATATTTATCAAGTTCATTGGCTAGGCTAGTATTTTTTGAGTGTCTATGATGAACCAATATAGACTAAGAGTGGTAAACCAGAGTAAGTGTTGAAAGGGGGTTATGAAAAGAGAGAATAAGTAGTGGTTTGCTAGAGTAGCCAGCCTCCAGGATGGCCCCCAATAATCCATGCCTTCTGCTATTCACATCCGTATATAGTTCCTCACACACTGAATTAGAGTTGGCTGTGTGACCCATAGACTGTGGTGGACTCATTAGGGGACAGCTGTCACTATGCTATAAGGACACTCAACAGCCCTATGAGAAGATCCACATGGAGAGCTTCAGAAGCCCCTGGCCAGGAGCCAGCACCAATTTGCTAGTCACGCAAGTGAATCATCTTGGAAGTGAATCTTCCAGCACCAGTCAAGCCTTCAGATGACTGCAGCCTCAGGCAACACCTGACCATAACTTCATGACAGACCCTAAGTCAGAATTGCCTCATTAAGACACTCCTTAATTACTAATTCACAGAAACTATACAAGAAATAAGTTCATTATTGTTCTTTTAAGTCACTAATGTTGGGGGTGATTTGTTACACAGCTATAGGTAACTAATACTTCCAAAGGGATGACATGAGTTTAAGTGTGACTTCAGAGACAGGCCAACATAGTGTTAGGAATGGAGTTATTGGAGTTAGATAGGTCTTGGTTTGAATCCTGGCTGGGGGATTCTCCAAGTCGTTTCACCTTTCTGGGACTTCAGTTTCCTCATCTGAAAAATATGAATAATAATAATGTCTAACTATTATTCTGCCCAGTGTCACATATCACTGGACGACGTAATCCTCTAGGAGTCATCCAAACTCTGAAACTCTGGAAGACAGAATATATACATGTGCATGTTTACATATTTATTTTATCTATATCTTCAAACAGATGAGAAGAGAGACAATGTTTATTAGGCACTGACTCTATCTTGGCTGCTGGGCTAACAGGCACTTTACATACTTTAAACTGTCTTTGAATTAAATGGCTTACTTGATAGTAATTGGGATTGTATCATTTAGAAGCTCCCAGTTTTTAGATTTGGTTCAAGGTGAAAGTTCTATGATGAAAGCTACTGAATTGTAATCAAGTCCTATCGCAGCAAATTAATCTTTGCATAAAAGCTGGAAAATATTTCATAAATCAGATACCGAGGAGAAAGCTTTGTTATAATCTAGTAGTAAGCTAACCCTTTTATACTCTAGGGACTGGGAAAAGTAATCCACGGATGTTTACTGCTGGAAAAATTGACGCTGGAGGAGGGCAGCTGGGCCTGCAAGTCTGCGTCAACTTCCTGGTAGAGCTCCTGGCCTCCACCCAGCCCTCCCCAGGCCTGCTAGCAATGGTGGCTATGCTTTGCCTTACAAAAACAAAACAAAACAAAAAATTGTGTTAAAACAGCCTTTTGCTATTGAGACCTGAAAATTCACTGTGATAAGTATTTTTTTAAGTGTTCTGATTTGAATATTTCATTTTGTTTTTCTCTTGTTCTCCTTTCCCTTTCGGCTCTCCCTGCAGTTTCTGGTAATCATGAGAACCTTGGCTATTATCATTCCACGGCCTCTCTCCCCATTTTTTTTGCCAATTTCAATTTGTTCTGAGTCCTGAAATAAATGAAATAAATAATAAATGAAAAGGCCAGAGGCAACGGCACCATCACCCAGAGCACCCGGGGGAGAACATAGAGGTTGTAGGGCGCTCTCTGCAGAGAAGATGGAAAACAATGTCTCAGGGGCCCAATTATTTACTGTAGCTGCTGAAATGAGATGATTTATGTTGGTGACAAGGCTGTCCTGGAAATAGTAGCCAACTGGTATAAATTTAGATCTATTATATGAAAAAAATCAACCCTGGATCCAAAAGAGTCCAACTTAAAAAAATTAAATGACTGTGGATTGTACATATACTTATTGCACTTTATACAGAGAGACAGGTATTTGCTATTTAATGATTGCTGGATATTCTGACATAGCTAATTGGTGGAGGTTCAAGAAGCTAAGAATATAAACATTTTATGTCTCAAATTTATAAGGTCATACCAAATAATTTGAGTTAGGCCATAAGTAGAAGAGAATAAACTTTTGATTCAGGACCAGCTTTAATTTTCCAGTGCATTACATGAATAACCAAAGTATTTAATTGTCATGACCTTGGTAGAGAAACATGCAAGGGTTAAGCTCACTAGATTGAGATCAAGATTTGATTCTTTCAAAACAACACCCTACAAGGTCACATACTGAAATGAGAAATTCAAAATGTCAAATGGCAATGCCGGTTCCATTGGACAAGCATCAAAAGGAAATTCATGACAGCCCTGGGAGAGTCCAAAGCACAGAATTCCCAGGCCTCAGTTATCAGGAAAGAGGAGGCAGTCGCTGGCTGAAGCTTAGAGGATCAGGTTGCTGCATGGTCAAGACAGTTGATAATAAAGTGGCTTTTTTCTTTTTTAAAAGAAACTGATCTTTTACATGATACGTTAAAGAAAAGTGAGCATTCAGCCTGAATATATGTATTATCATTTATAAATGTGTATGTTTTACTACCATCACACACGTTATAAAATGCACACAGAAGTAAAAACTTAGAAAGCAACAATAAATAATTATAATTAGAGGTTCCTTAATATTCTTCCACTATCTCAACACCAGGTGCAGCAATGTCACCAAGATGTAAAGACGAGGATAAAGGTGATAGAAACAGGGCTAGGACAGGGGTAGGAGGCATCAGGGACTGTGGACATTTTAGGTTTGCCTGCCCTGTACATGGCACTCAAGAAAATAGTGAATGGGCAATAAGGTCAGCAGTGTAATTGCCCGACTCCCCAATAATATTTTATTCCCTTCCTTATGATGTCAAGGACTGTCCCATGGGAGGCATCTTCCTGATTTGCCTTCTCCACCACTTCTTGGACCCTACTTTCCCACTATCCACATTGCAGTAGGTAAGCCAAACACTAGCATTAACCAGACAAAGAAATAAAAGTGAATTAATCCTTATTTTCATGGTAGCAGTAACAGGACTGATACCAGGATTTTCTCACAAACTGCTCATCTGTGGAGCAGTGGTTCTCAGACTTGTGTCACCCACAAAGAATGATTGTCTAAAGTACAAATGTCTGAGCTGCTCCGAGCCCTGGAAATTCTGCTTTAGCTGTTCTGCTGTGGACCTGGAATTCTGCATTTTGTAAGTGCTCAGATGATGCTGAGGCAGGTGACTGACAGCAACTGTAAGAGGCTGGACTTCCAGATACTGACTCTTTAGGCATCCTTGGCTCCGTCTCCATCCCCCTCACACCCATTCTTCTAAAGAAGGCAGATCAAAAGATGTGACCATGAGGAATTGGTCAGAGACCATTCAGGGAGAGGTCAGATGGTGGGGTTGAGTGGGTCCCCCTGACCATCTGCTGTTAAGGTGGGCAGATGCCTTTGCAGCCACCTCCTCAGGTGACCAATCCATGGGTGCTGAGCTCAGCTACCCTACCCTTCAGCTCCAATCCCTGACAACAGGGCATCTCTGAAGGACATCATGATATTCAGGAGACACATTGGGTGAGTCGGGAGACTGTGACAGAGTGAGAGTAAGGAAGGCACTGAGGACTGTGTGGGACTAGGGAGCATTCAAGACTTGAGGAGTACAGTGGAGGGTGGGGGAGGGGTGCTATGGATGGGCTTAGAAATCTACATGGGGACAAAACATGGAGGACATTGAATGCTATTATGGATTGCATATGATTCATTAAGTAATGGGAACCTCTGAAGGTGTTTTCAGCAGGGTAAAGAGGTATAGTAAGGAAAGTAATCTCATTGTAATGAGTGATGCATTGGACACATGGAAATTTGAATGCAAGAAAACCAGGTTCAATAATTGTAGGTTTAATAAGTCACTATTTTTGACACCATACTAGGGAATTAACTGAGAAATTAATAAGGCCTTAGCCACCAAGCAACCTAGCAATAGGGATAAAAAAGGAAATTTTCATATATATATATTTATATATATATATATGGCTGTCTAGATAGAAATATATGACTACCTATGTATAGATTAATGCATATACATGGTCCCATCAGAGACTTAAAATAAATCAGCATGTTTAAGACAAAAATATGCCCTCTACTCCCAACTTTACTTCCCACTCCTAACCCACACCACACCCTTGTGACCAAAGAGATAAGACAAAGTTAGGGATTTTAATAATTGAATTTAATTTTGCACATAGAGTAATTCTTCTTGGTTGTTTTGGGTTTAAACAACAAAAGTAGTATAGCCGTTATCTTTTTGTCCCAAATGAGGAAGAAATGCTGAAAAAAAAATGCAACATACCCTGGATTGCCTCCATGATAACACTGTATTTTAAATGTGTGTTTTCGCTACTAGAGTATAAGATTCTTGAGGACAGGGTCCAAATCTGTCTTGTTCACTGTGTTTGTCCCAACAACTAGAATAACTAGAGCAATGTCTACTTGATTTTCAAGGGGTGCTATTGAAATATTCTTGATGGAATAAATTGTTCAAGTCCATTAGAATGTCATAGAAATAATTTCATAACTCACTAATGGAAAAAGCTATTTAAAAACCCTACTGATTTTGCCAAACAAATCTCGGTCTCTGAGAACTAAGACCAAGTGACGTGATTCAAGCCTTACATCCTGGAAGGCCCTCTCCCAAACATGTTCACACCATGACAGCACAGAATGTCCCCCTGTGTTATGTGTGTGTGTGTCCTGTGTCTGCCACAGGGACCACATTCTGAGATATCCCATACGTGTGTTACATGAATGAATGCATCATAGCCAATGGAATGTAGCTCCTCTGAGAACTGAATGATCTGCTTATTTTCTTGACCTATTTTATGCATCCTTGATAGATTAAAGTTGTAATACCAACCTTGCTCAATGTCTAAAGAGAATATCTTAATTCGTGGATTTTTAAACATTTACTGAATTATCCACAGTGTGTTCTATGATTAGGAGGATGGGTAGAGGGGAGTTAAAGGAGGTGAATATAAAAACAGAAGTGTTTTCATCATTTCACAGAGGGTGTACTAGGATAGGATAATTGCTGTAACAAGCAACCCCAAATTTCAGTGGCCTTGCACAGTACAAGATGATACCTCACTCACTCACACAAAATCCAGTGCAGATGTTCCTGGTTAAACAGCTTTCCTAGGGAGCTCTCCTCTAACTATGCCCTAGGGACTCAAGATCTTTCCATCTCCAGATACTATTATCTTCAACATTTGACCTCCACATCCCCATGGAAGGGAAAATAGGAGAGTAAAAGACCAAGCATGAGGGATTTTTATAGGCCAGTTCTGGAAGTGGCAGGTATCAGCAAAGGTAATGGGAAATTGACTTTAGCAGTAACCCCAGAAGGAAAACGAAGCAGGTTTGGCGAACGCATGGCATTGTTTCTGCCACTGAGTGTTAGCAAAGTGTCTGTTTCTCTCATTAGTCAGTGGTTTTTTTCCCCCTATAGTTAGTCCTAAATCAGTCAAGCACAAACTAAGAGGTAATGTAGTATAGTAAGAAGCTACCAATTGTTATTTTATACCATATAAATTATATTATATATAATTAATTATATGCATTTACTAGCACTACTTTCTATCATATCTCTGATAATTTGTTCCCATCTCAGTTTTTAAGGCTTCTTTCTTACAAACTTTAGCATTAATTCATTCTGGTATCCATTTAAAATCAGGCTGACACATTTTAAATGGTTATTTTAAAAGAGTGATCCACTTTTTCCATGTTAGTAGAGATGACCTTTATAAATTCTAAGACCTAATCATTTTAGTTAATTCAAAACAGGTGGAAAATACCTTATAGGAAGTCATTTGTTATGCACAAGATCAAGCTGAAATGTCATCACCTCTCTGTAACTCTCCCTCCTTGAGACTTCCTTTCCCAGATATAATTAATTGTTCCTCATCTGTGTTTTCACAGCCCTTTATATATACTCAGTTTTAGAATGAATCACATTACAGTACAGTCATGTGCTGCATAACAACCAACAACTCAGTCAACTACGGACCGCACATACAAAAGTGGTCCCATAGGTTACAATGCCGTATTTTTACTGCACGTTTTCTATGCTGAGATATGTTTAGATACACAAAACTTAACATGGCATTACAACTTCCTACAGTATTCAGTACAGTGACATGCCGTACAGGTTTGCAGCCTAGGAGCCATAGGCATACCATGTAGCGCAGGTGTGTAGTAGGCTATACCATCTAGGTTTGTGTAAGTGCACTCTATGATGTTTGCACTATGATGAAATCACCTAATGATGCATTTCTCAGAATGTTTCCCCATTGTTAAGCAATGCATCACCATATAGTTATTCACTTACATATTTGTCTTCCCCATAGACTTGAGCTCGTTTGGGCCAAGGGAGTATGTGTCTTCAGGGCCTGAAAGAACTGCGGGTTCATAGCAGGTACAGAATAAGTGCTACTGAACAAATTGGTGACGTTTCCTTAGTTGTGCTCCTTGTAGCATTGTGTCCATACCACCTTGACAGCACTTAGGAAAATAGCCCTGCAATTTGTTTTATGTATTTCTGTGACTCTCTGGCTACTAAACTGTGAAGTCATTAGGGCAGGAATAATATCTTTTGTGCCAATTGCCTAACATATATTTACTTATATATTCAAAGCTCAGCTTATTCCAGAAATGATTTTGTACGCTTTATACTATACATACTACATTAGGATAAAAAATAACTGAAGAAATCATATCAAAGAATAAATAAGGGTAGGAATAATGACATGTAGTGCAAGAGTGAGAGGCGTACCTAAAATGCCTGGCAGAACATTCTATACTGCATTTGCAAAACACGAACCATAAACTTGGGTCTGAGCTTTCTAGTAGTCAAAGCAAACAGGACTATGTTCTCAGTTACAAAAAGTAGTGACTAAAACATTCAAGCAAACTGTTTTCTTGAGAAAATGATAGCTTGTTTTGTTGTTTTAAATTTTTATTTCTGTTTTCAGCTCCCCAGTGGTTTTTGCCAAACCAGGTGTTGTAACTATGAGCTAAATATTTTCTGGAGCTTTTGCATGTAAAACTAGGGACTGTTGTTAAAGGGTAAGAGGTGAGAACTCTTCTTCTAAGCTTTAAGATGACATTCCAAGATATTCACAAAAAATAAAGGATCACCACCAATATGACAGCAGCCCCTCAATTTATCTCTTTCTTCTCAGCCCCCTGATGTCACCAATCCAGGAGTAAGGGCACATGGGCCTGGGATGCCTTCGGCAAGACCAAAGTAAGGGGCAGATTATCTCTTCTAGCTGGTCTAGAATGTCTACCTAATAATGGCATTTAGACACCAACCACCAACTACAATGTATGCCAGTACTCAAATGCTTGTATCAAGCTAGCTGCATACAAATTACTGGGAGGAAAGGACTTAATCTTTTTAATAGAAATTTCAGAAAATTCTAATTTATTTGATCCTAAATGGAGATCAGAAATCTATCTTATTAAAAATCTCCCAGGTGATTCTGACAGAAGGATAAGTTTATGAAAGCTACCAATACACTGTTGGATAAAAGAAAATGAGTGAAATTTCCACAAATTTATTCTTCTTTTCCTTTTTACCACTCCTAATTTCTGTAGCTTAGTATATCTTTTCCTAGAGATACAGCTACAAGAGACAGCCCTCCCAGCCCTCATTGGTGGGAGGTAGAGCCCATCAGTTCTATGACCCCAGCCTGGCATTCAGGGCTCAAGGAATAATTAACTCATGGGCTCTATATTATTCAAACAAGTCTATTAGCGGAGATATATAATATTTCTGACAATATCCAACATGCTAACAAATCAATCCAGAAATCAAAGAAATTGCTACCATTATACAAACGTAATAACTGACATCAGTCAAATACTTAATGTTGTACAGGTGTTGTGCTGTGTACTTTAAGGCTGCAGTCCCCAACCCCTGGGCCATGGACCGTCCCTGTCTGTGGCCTGTTAGGAACTGGCCAGCACAGCAGGAGGTGAGCGGCAGGCTAGCCAGGGAAGCTTCATCTGCATTTAGAGCCGCTCCCCATCGCTCACATCAACACATAAGCTCCGCCTCCTGTCAGATCAGTGGTGCCGTTAGACTCTCATAGGAGCTTGAACCCTACTGTAAACTGCACGTGCGAGGGATGCTCCTCATGAGAATCTAATGTCTGATGATCTGAGATGGAGCTAAAACAGTGATGCTAGCACTGGGGAGCAGCTGCAAATACAGATTATCATTAGCAGAGAGATTTGACTGCACAATAAATGTAATGCACTCAAATCATCCCAAACCCCTCCTATCCACCCCCCGTGGAAAAACTGTCTTCCATGAAACTGGTCCCTGATCACTGCTTTAAAGAACTTTTCATTTAATACCCAGAAGAGCCCTATGAAGTAGATATCATGCTTCCCACTTCACAGATAATAATATCAAGGTGCGAAGGAGGGAAGGGACTTGCCTAAAGTGTTACAGATAGAAAATGACAATACTAGAGTTTGGCTCCAGGCAATCTGACTTCACATTCCATGCTCTTGACCTTCTCCCTATCCTGCCAGAAGCTGGGAGTGGTATCTTAAACTTAAGAGATGCTAGAACTGAAAGCCCAATTCTACTTTGGCTAAGATGTTTTTAACCTTTCACAGACTGGGAGAAAAATATTTGATACCTTTAAGCAGAGTGATTTTAGTTTGCTAAAATTTAGCAGATATATAATACTGAAAACCACCAGAAAATACTATACATCAGGATATTTATTTCATTTATGCCATTTGGAAATGTTCTAGAAAAGAAATTTTAGTTATGACTACATACCTTGTACATAGGTGGCTTCTAGTTAGTTCACTGTGAGTAAAAATGAATGAATAAAAAAATAGCCTCAGATTGATGAGGGAGAAATCAAAGAAAAGGAAGAGAGAGGGGAGAGATCTAACATATAATGTATTTTAGTCAAATTGCATTATATTTTCATACAAACTAATCTAAAAGTTAGAAATCCATTTCATCACTCTAGACCTTATGTGCAAAGGGAAGGATTTGGTCTATGTGATTAATAAGTTTTCTTGTAGCTCTTGTAAGACAGATCATATGACCACTCAATTCTCATGGCAAAGCAATTTCTAGGAAAGTCTATAGTTTTTCTTCCTATTTTACATTCACAATTAAGATATTCATGGTTTTAAAAATCAGTTGCAATATTATAACTCCTGAAAACAATATTTTTTAGCTTATATACACACATGATACCTAAGAATTCACTTTCACATGAGATCAGAGATTATTTATCTAGCAACTTCAATTGCTAGATTGAGGAAATCATGTTAGTGGGTTTATTTATGCTGGGACTGTTGGGCTTTGGATACAAAAAAAGCTCAACGTGCTTCACACAGAGCACATCTGAAGCGCATGCTGATGCATTTAACTCTCAGGAATTATCGTCTGGACATGTGTGAATTTCCATATACTGGTAGCTCTAGGCATGAGGGAATATCACTAAGATCCCAGAAAAAGGACCCCAATATTCCACAAGACGCTAAGGGAATGGGCATGCATGAGGGAGGAAGACAGAGGAGAGTGCGCGCAGTGAAAGTGCTACTGAAAGCTCGGCACTTAAACAAAAATACAGAGCTTTTAAAGAGAAGGTTTTCAACTTCAGACAATTGTTAAACTATAGTTGATGATTCTGACCCATTCCATCTCCAGCAAAGACAGTCTTATGACCTCCACTCAGACCTCTGCTCACCTGGACCAGGCTTCTGCCTGGACAGGTCCCCTGAGCCATCTCCTGTAGCACAAAGAACAAAGGACAGTCTCCTGTCCCTCCTGACGGCTGGCCTGAGACAGGAATACAGGTTTTAGTTTTCCAAAAGGAGTAGGAAACATTTTTGTCCTTTTTCAGGCATTCTCTCTGTTACAAAAGGACCAGGATAAGTTGCATCCCCATTCCTTTCTCCAGCCACACTCACCTCCATTCACACACACGCACAAGCACACACTCATACACAACTGGCAGAGCCCCAGGGCCATGTGAAGAATTGGGGTCTGGTGAGAGAATGTAAGCCTGGGGTACATTCTCCCTATCCTAAAATCCAGATTGCATGATGGATCTTGCTTATTCATTTGTATCACGGGCATCCTTCATAGGGCTGGGCACAATCAGTTTTCAATACGAGTTTGTCAGAGGACTGAATAAATCAATAAATGAATAAATGAGCACTGGATTCAAACAGTCCACTGTAGATAGAACCCCCGTAGAATGACCACCCCAGCCTCCTGATTGCTTTTGCTGCCTGGACATGTGCCAGATAATAATAATGCCTTCTGCTATTAGAGTGCTTTAAATATTACTAAGTTCATTCATGTCTGTTGAATGCATTTTATATCCAGAACAATCTCTTGTTTTTGGGAAGGCAGACACCTTAATTCCAACTTTACCCATGTTAGGGAACTATGGGGCACAGAGCTAAAGTAACTTGTCTTAGTTCGCATATCAATAGGCCCTACTGACAGAAATGAAACTGAAGCCAAGGGTGTTATTATTCCCTGCCCACTCTTCCTTTGGGAGATGTATATAATACATACACACACATGCATGTACATACATATATACACACACATACATATAACAGTAGATTCTCATTATTCATGGTATTCTATAAAGTCTCTGCAAACACTGAAACTCTCAGTTGGTAAATGCTAAACTGTAGCTCCTGAGGATGAGTGTTTATGTGTGTGCGCATATATATATACAATAACACAGCAATAACATCCATCTCAGCTGGGAACTTGTATACAGGAGGACTCAAAAGTTTTCATGTCCTGCATGTGTCTGTGAAAGACCATGAAAGCACTTGGAGTATTGATTTTCAAGTTACAAATAAATTTTAGTGAGGAGGTGAATTCGGAAATATGGACTCTGTGAATGATGAAGATTGACTCATCATATATCATATCATCAAATCATAGGAAGACATTTCCCCTAGGTCTGGTCTCTTGGACAAGAGAAGCAAGAACAGCCCTTTGATAACAAGGGTGATGCACTGACACACAACAGTGGCTTCCACCGGTTTTCTACTTCTGCATTTAGTCCTCCTCCAGTCTGTTGGTGAGACAGACATAGTTACTTCTGGCCTTCATACTTTCATTGTCTTCATAAAACCTGTGGGCACTGAACTGTCATAAAAAGAGAGGAGGAAATGTATTTTTCCCAAAGGACTCAGTTCCCTCTTAGACTGTCTCATCCTTCAGCATAGGACAGGAAAGACCATTGCTAAGAGGGTAAGAGTATGAGGCACAGTGAGAAAGCCACAGCAAGAGAAAGCAGAGGCAGAAAATTCTAATTAGAGCTCCAGAGAAGACAACACTGCCATGTGGCCATCAGGGATGATACGACTGACTTTGAACTGGCTTTGGGCCTGTTTCACATCTGTAGAGCACAGGGGAAATAGTCTTGGAGTGGCAATGGTGGCCAGTCAGGGAACAAACAGCAGTGCCCAAGGTGGAGAAGGCAGAGTACCTTCTGCACTGGTCTCCGTAACTAAGAAGAGACCAATCTCATTGGTCTCTCAACTGAGAAGAGTGATCTGGGCAGCATCTCTGAGCTAATCACTGCTGTTCACTGAGCCCCTCTGTTCCCAGCCAGCCCCATATTAGGCACTTTGCATGTATTAATAGTAGACATTTAATTCTCACAAGAACACAGCCAGGAACACTATTATACTCATTCCACAAGTGAAGAAAGTAACTTTTAAAGAGGTAAAGTGACTTGCCCAGGACCACTTGACCAGTCAGTGACAAGGCCAGGATTCAAACCTAGGGCTCTCTGCAGCCAATGACCACATTTTGTCCACTATCTTGATGATCAGACAATTGCATGGGTAACACAGAAAACCATAGATGTGGACCTAAAAATAGCTGGCAGGAGTTTCCTGGCACTAGAATTCTCTACTCCCTTCAATAATGAAACCATATTAAAGGGCCCACTCTGAAAAAAGGAAAATGCAATTTATCAGATTGATAGCTTGTGTTCTCATATTAAGAAATTGACCTTCTGAACTGAGTGCTTCAATCTACATGGTGATAATGTATATGTTCCAATAATTATAGATTTTTCATTCCCATCATCACAAAAGAAACAATTTGTTATAAAAGACACAGTTCCAAAGGTGTCTGACTGCTCTTATTGTGAAAAATATACCAAGGCTCGAGGTCAGGAGTTCAAGACCAGCCTGAGCAAGAGCGAGACCCCATCTCTACTAAGAAAATAGAAAGAAATTAGCCAGACAACTAAAAATATATAGAAAAAATTAGCCGGGCATGGTGGCGCATGCCTGTAGTCCCAGCTACTTGGGAGGCTGAGGCAGTAGGATTGCTTGAGCCCAGGAGTTTGAGGTTGCTGTGAGCTAGGCTGATACCACGGCACTCTAGCCCAGGCAACAGAGTAAGACTCTGTCTCAAAAAAAAAAACAAAAGAAAAACCATAAAAGGCTTTGGAAACATGTAGATTCCATCTTCCAGTATATACATCAATTTAACAATTAAATATGGGGTAGTGTTCAGCTAAAGATGTGTGGTGCTTTGCTGAATGCAAGACATTTGGAAAAACATAGATTGAGATGTTCCATGATTCCCAAACATGCCTGGATTCACTCATCCTTACCCAGATGCAAGTGGAACCCAGCCATGAACACATAATGAAACATGTATTTACCCAGTGCTCTCAGGGAACAGAAGCATTTCTCCAACATTCTCCTACACTGCTACCTCCTCAGTCTTCTCAGTCTATGGAACAGGAAAACAGACACCATTCCTTCAGCTCCCAAGTCTTACGTATTGTGTTGTTTTAATGATGTGCAATTGATTCAGTGCCTTTGAACTTCCTCTAAACATCCAAACCATTTAGGATCATTAAGATGCTTTCAGAATGCAGAGAATGTCTCCCTCAAGTACTCTTTGCCACTCGCTGCAGATTGAAAGTTGCCTCTGTCTCACCCAGCGTGGGTGTCAGCTCATGGCTCATTACTGTAAATTACTAATATTAGAAATGGTGAATCACGAAGATGCAGTGTGGAAAATGTACTCAAGAGGAGCTACCAGGCCATGTGTCAGTGAATGTGCTAGGCATTATTGTAAGAAAATAAGATTCAAGAATTCTGAAGATATCCACCTTCTGTATCAATAATCATATTTCTGTGCATAAATACAGGATGGAATTTTTAAAAGCAAGGACCACCATTCTGGTTTCTTTAACTGAAGCTGCTCACTTCAGAGACGTGGCTCAGTTTTGATAACAGATCGAACGCAGTAGGAATGACAACAGAGGGTCCGGGCTGTCTGGCTAGAGGTAGAAACAACAGTTGACCATGTTGAACTGAGTCCATTGCCTTGGGTCTCTCATTTGGGGGATGTCCAGTCTGCGGCAGTAAATGTCAGGGGGCCCAGGGACTCAGGAGGTAGAACAAGTCAGGAGGCCTCTCGTAGGTCAGGACAGTTAGTTTAGCAATAATGAGTAATAATAAGTCATACATGGAAATCAAGTATATTATGCTTATCTATCATATATTTAATTATCCTATGGTAGAACTATCCTAACTTCCACACATATGCTGTAGACTTGTTAAACCTTTCCAAGTTGCCTTTCTTGAGGTTTATCTTAACCTAACTTGCCTCTGTAAGAAAATGCTACAGGGAAACAGGTAATCTCACAGCTACCCTATAAGTAAGTCAATGACATTCAAACCTTTTTGACCCTGATCCATAATAAGAAATACATTTTACATCATAACACAGTAAAAACATATAAATATATAAACAAAAATACACACACACACACACAAGCTTAATGAAATAATACTTAACTTCAATAAGTGATAACTTAAAGAATGAAGAAATGAAGGATGCATACACCACACAATGATGTATTATGTAGTCAATAATTATATTTACCTAGACTGTTTAATAACATGGTACAATGCTCACAATAAAACAACATAATAAAATATATAGAAATGTAGAAAAATAATTGTGCATATAGAGTATGACCTCAATTTTTAATCCAATGCTACCTTGATAAATTCAGATCATTCATGCAATTTTTTCTTTAGGATTCAGGACATTCTTAAAGTGAACAGAGTCCAAATCCTATTTACTCTCCAGAAAAGCAACAGAAGCATGGTTTATCAAGGAAAAAGACGAGAAGCTCTATAAAATTATAAAAATGAAGGCACAAATTCCTGAAAATTCAGACTGTGTGCACAATCAATTCATATCATTCAAAGCTTGAGTCTTGATTAATTAGAATAACAGCAGTAACAACTATTAAGTACCTGCATTCAGAAATACTCTTAGTGCTTACTAAAAAGAAAGTAAAACTAGAGTGATTCATAATTTATGCCATGCAACTAACAGGAAATATTGAGTTACTTTACAACCCATTCATTCATTCATCTGAGCACACAATATTTTTTGAGTTTTTTTTTCTTTTTTATTTTAATATAGTTAAAGGCTAAAAGTTGAATTCCATTACGTGTTTATATTGTATGGTGGTGAAGTCTGGGCTTTTAGTGTACTCATCACCCAAATAGTATACATTGTACCTAATAGGTAATTTTCATCCCTCACGCCTCTTACCCTACCCCTTTTAAGTCTCCAGTGACCTCGTGTAGCCATACCTTAGCTCTTATAAAAGAGAACATGTGGCATTTATTTTTCTGTTCCTGAGTTACTTCACTTAGGATAATAGCCTCCAGTTCCATCCAAGTTGCTGCAAAGACATTATTTCATTCTTTCTTATGGCTGAGTTATATTCCATGGTATATATACACCACATTGTAAGATATTCACTCATCAGTTGATGGACATCTAGATTGATTCCATGTCTTTGCAATTGTGAGTTGTGCTGTAATAAATATACCAGTGTAGGTGTCTTTTTGACATAATGACTTCTTTTCCTTTGGGTAGATACCCAGTCGTGGAAATACTGGATCAAATGGTAGATCTACTTTTAGTTCTTTAAGGAATCTACATGCAGTTTTCCATAGAGGTTGTACTTATTTACGTTTTCACCAACAGTGTATAAGTGTCCCTTTTCACTGCCTCTGCATCAACAAAAATCTATTGTTTTTTGACTTTTTATTAATGGCCATTCTAATTGGAGTAAGACTATATCTCATTTAATTTGCATTTCCCTGATGATTAGTGATGTTGGGCATTTTTTCATATATCTGTTGGCCATTTGTATATCTTCTTTGAAAAAATGTCTATTCATGTCATTTGCCCACTTTTTAATGGAGTTATTTGTTTTTTTCTTGTTGAATTGTTTGATTTCCTTGTAGAGTCAGGATATTAGTCCTTTTTTGGATACATAGTTTGCAAACATTTTCTCCCATTCTTTAGGCTGTCTATTTACTCTTTTGATCATTTCTTTTGCTGTGCAGAAGCTTTGTAGTTTAATTAAATCCCATTTGTCTATTTTTATTTTTGTTGCTTTTGCTTTTGGACTCTTAGTCATAAATTCTTTGCCTAGGTAAATGTCCAGAAAAGTTTTTCCTAGGTTTTCTTCTAGAATTTTTATGTTTTCTGGTCTTACATTTAAGTCTTTAATCCATCTTGAGTAGTTTATGTATACGGTGAGAGATAGGGATCCAGTTTCATTCTTCTGTTTATGGCTATCCAATTTTCCCAGCACCGTTTATTGAATGATGTGTCCTTTCCCTAGTGTAGGCTTTTGTCTGCTTCAGCAAAGATCAGTTCATTGTACGTATATGGTTTTACTTCTGAGTTCTCTGTTCTGTTTTATTGATCTATGTGTCTACTTTTATGTTAGCACCATGCTGCTTTGGATACTATAGCCTTGTAGTATAATTTGAAGTCAGGTAACGTGATGCCTCCAATTTTGTTCTTTTTGCTTAGTATTTGAGCACATAATATTTTTAAGCCGCTATGATATACCAGGCTCTTTAACAGAGCATAGAGATCCCAAAGATGAATAAGACAAGGACCTTGCCCTTAAGCAGCTCAAAATCTAATGGATGATCCGGGCAGGTAGACATTGGCCTTAAGTGTGATGAGCTCAATACTGAAGTTCTATATACAGTTTATAGAGACAGTGAAGCTGTAGGTCTTGGGCAAATGGGAAAAGGTTCTCAGAGGGGCTGATCCTGAGCAGAGTCTTAAAAACTGTGAAGAATTTGCTAAGTAGACATAGAAGGGAAGGGCATTCCCAAGAGAGAATAGCAGGTTCAAAAGCTCAGAGATGGAAGAGGATGCTCCCAGTCTAGGAACTCCATACATTTGGGTAGAACTAAAATGCAGGATGCTGGATCAGGGGAGAATGGGAAGAGATGAAGTAAATAGGAGAAAATAAGTCATATTTTATGCTATTCTAAAGAGTTTGGGTTCCTTGTGATGGCAGAGGAGAGCCCATGACATATTTGGGACTGAGGAGTGACATGATCTCATTTTTGTTTCAGAAAGATTGTTCTGGGATGAGTTAGCAGGCATGCAGGGCTAGAGACAAGGAGGCTTATTTAGGAATTGGACACTTAGACCTGCAGATGCTTGTCACTGTTAGACTGGCTCTTCCAAGATAATCTGCAAATAGAGATCCTGCTCTCAGTGAATCCAGCATCCAATTTACAGAACCCCAAATCACAACTTATAAAGAAAGGCACTTTCTTAAGGTAAAAGTGTTCTGTTTGCTAACACTTTGACACAAAGAGAAGTGCTGGCTTCGTAGAAATAATTAATCCTCTTTTTCTGCCACTGGGATAAACAAATGAAAAAAGAAATAGATGTTATAAAAAAATAAAATCCAAGTCAGATCAAAGGGGATGTGGTGGAGGATTCAGCAACTGCCACCCTTAAGCAAAGAACAGTAATGAAGAAATGAGTTTTGGCAGCCCAGCCAATGGGATATGAAAGAAATTAATCCAGAAGGGATGTAATGACCTGAAAAAAATCATGAGCAAAGTCCAGAAGGATTAGAAGAGAGAAAAAGGCAGCAGACAGGTAAGAGCCATTTTCTTCTCTCTTTTGCCTATCCAAAGGATATTAGATTTAAGGCCTCAGCAAAGGAAGAAGATATGAAAAAACAAGCCAAACAATTGATTCAGCAAAGTCATTTAAATTTCCTATTCTTCTGATTCATTTTGTTGTTGTTGTTAAGGTGAAGGATGGTGTTTTAATTTACTGCCATAACCGAAGAACTATTGATAATATTAGCCTTGTTCAATCATGATGAAGTTTCAGTAGAGTCAGGACACATTTTGGATACTTTTGTTTTTCCAGCTGAAGATTAGAGTAGCTTGTGAGAATCAGACCTTTAGTGTAATGTTCGTTGATGGTTTTTATTTTTTCTCTCCAGAATGGACTGCTGTGCAATAGGGAATTAAACTGAAATCATTAAATTCTTTCTGCTTAGCACTTGAGAGAACATTTCTATCCAGCCTGCCTAAGGTTAGTGAATACTATAATAATAAATTGTTAATACTGAAGTCTTTGGTATTTATCTGATTTTTAAATGATTTTTCCACCTCATTAAGTAGAGTCTTATTTTCTTTTAGTTCTTTGGGTTAGAAACAGATAAGATAATCTTGATGGTCTGAGAATATTTTCCTGACCAAAGGCTCTCAAATAAACTTTGAAATGGCATGGACGTTCATAAGAACAGTTCAGAATTTGTAGACAGTCCTGAGTAATAGCTCTCGAGACTCGGGTTCTCATTTATTAATCGGTTTGTGCTCTTTACACACAATTTGACATCTATTTCTTGGGCCTAAAGTGACAGTGCTCACTTTGGGAAATTCAAAACAGGAATTTAGTCTCAAGTTTTTAAAAACATCCATACTTGCCTGTTGTTTTCAGAATCAGGAAAGTACATTGTCAAAAGTTAGGGTTATTAAAAAAGCTACAGAATGAAAATCAAAATAAGAAACCCTCAGGTAATTTGATTTCATAGTCAGCACTGTGCCCCAGAATATGCAAAAATATAACAGTGTGGTCATTAAGCTTTTTTTTAAAACTAAAATAACCTTTTCAGTTCGAATATTCTCAACATTGGTTAAGTCTGCCATCTGATTTCTAGAATTTTCGCTGATGCACTGTGGTACCTCCTTCAATCCTCCTCCAACCTCTCCACTCTCATGACTGCACACACCGAAGAGAAAATTTCTGCCTACTCCCTGCAAGTTAAGGTAGGGAGCATTTGCCAAGAAACCTGCCCTTTACCAGAAGTAGGCAAAGTGGCAACCGCAGCAGACGACACCCCCAGGGGCCCTGTCTCGTGGTCAGGCTGCAGTGGAAATTTTCTTGTCTTCCTAGGGGAGAGGGGCACTGACCCAGCTTTCGGCTGGAGCCTGCTGCGGGAGAGCTAATTACTAGTGTGAAAAAAGGCTCGATTCAGGTCAGTGTTTTCTCAAACATTGTTTACATTTGATTTTAAATCCATACAATGGCAGAATTGACATTTGCAGCTTGCTACCATTCATTTGTGGGGTTTTATGTTATTTTATTTTTAGGTTGGAAATGTTTGAGGAGGCATTTATCATTAAAGCAGTGGCCTTTACTCCTAAAGCTTCACCTCACAAGTACAATAACAAAAACTGCTAATTAAAAGAGGGAAAACAAGCAGGAGTTGAACACAAAGGGGCACCCCTTCCTCATCAGCACAGAACAATAGACCAGCTCTGTACGCTGCCCCATGTAAGGATCGGTTTTGGGAAGACTGCACCACCCATCCAGGTGGTCCACTTAATTCTACTGCCTTAAGTACGCAAGAGGAGGAAAAGACACTATCACTTTATACAATAGTAATCCAAGATAGGCTAGGTTATTCTCAATAACAAAGAAACCTCCAATCGCTGTGATTTAATACAGCAAAGATTTTCTCTCACAATCACAAAATCCACTGTGGGTCCAGGCAATCGTCCAGAGCAACTTACCCCGTAGAGTGACTCAGTAATCGAGACCAACAGAGGTGCCACCATCACGTAGATGCACCATCTGGAATATCGCCCTCCTTGTTCTATCCAGCAGAAGAAAGTGCGGTTCTCCCACCAGTAATTCAATGCTTCATCCAGGAAGTCATGAATGGCACAATCCTTGGCCAAATGTGTCACAGGACCCTAACCGTAAAAAAGCAAAAAACCCTCATTCTCCCACAAACTTAGATACAGAAAATCAGATAAGGGTCAGAACTAAAAGTCTATACATAACACCTTACATATATTCAGTCCTTCTCAGTTTATAGAGCATGTATTATTTATATTTTAAATAACTGTTTTTTAAAAAGATATTCTTTCTTTTTTAAAATAAATGTAATAACCAGATACCTCTATTTTCCTTTTCTTATCTCTTTGCTATCTGCATTGACACATGACTTTTTGTTCCTACCAAATATCATATAAATCAGTTGAGATAAGAAAGTAGATTTATTCCACTGAAAATATTTTGATGTTTAACATTGCTCTCAAAGATACTTTTTGGTACACCTTACTGCCATGAACTGTCACCCAAAAGACAATTTTATGAGCTCTATATTACATGACCTCTATACTATAGACAAATAAAATGAGATTCTGAAGCAATAAATATGTTTGAAAATTGTCTAAATTAGGAAAAGTTTGGACTAGAACCTTCTGAAACCTCATCCAGCACTTCTCCACCAGCCACAGTTGCCCCCAAATGGAATGTATGTAAAATGGAACACATCGGTTCCATTTTATGGAGAAACTAAACCACAACGAGGTTAAGTAACTTGCCCAGGAACACACCCTAATTGGTAGCAGAGCCAGAGTTCAACCCCAGGTATCCTGGCTGTACCCAGGTATCCCACTTTTAACCACTGTGCTACACAGCCTCATGTACACACACACAAAAATTCAATATTGCTTTCTGTTAAAGAGGGAGTTAAAGAATATGAATCTGGACAAGCAGACAGAGAACGTGTGTTGGAGGGCCTTTTGTTCTATGCTAAGAATATTTGATTAATACTCTAAGTCAGGGGCCAAGAAACTTTTTCTGTAAAGAGCCAGGTACTAAATATTTTAGGTTCTGCAGGCCCTATATACTCTTTCACAACAACTCAATTCTGCCATTGCATGAATGTAGCCATAAACAATGTGCAAATGAATGAGAGTAGCTGTATTCCAATGAAACATTTTTTATGAACCTGAATAGCAGGCCAGGTTTGGCTCATGGGCCATTGTTCTCCCTGCTCTAAGCGATGAGGAATGTTGAAGAATTCTGACATGATGGAAATTGTGGTAGGTAGATGGCGTTTGTGGTACGTGGATGGTGAAGGGCAAGACTACAGACAGGAGGCAGCAAAAATAGTCCGTGTGAGAAATACCGGTGCCTGCAGGGAGGCAGTGGGGTGAGGAAGTAGAAGAGGGTGTGGCCAAGAGAGGTCTCGGCAGGTACAACTGATGGGCTTGTCATCCAATTGGCTGTGTGGGATGAAGGAGGGGATTGAGTCCAGGAGGATGAGGATGGTGGGTGCACAGTGGTACCAAGCTCCTCTTAGGGAACACAGGAGAGAGAGAGAGTAAGGTGGAGAGAGTGAAAAGGGAAAGACATATCTCAGGCTGGAGTAAGTGTAAAGCATTTGGATTGACTTGGCATCGATGCCCATTAGACACCTGAACACACGCGTCTGGGGCACAGCAGGGAAGTCCAGGGGGAGATGTGGCTCAGAGTCAACAACATAAAGGGGGTTGTAAACTGTCAGAGTATTTAAGACAGCCCAGAAAGAACTAAAGAAGGGAAATGGGCTGAGGAGAGATTCATGATTTCAATGTTTATAGAAATATCAATATTTAAGCATGTTATAGAGGAAGAGACATCTGGAAAGAAGTCCAAGGAGACTCACAGGTGCTCAAGGAAGAAACGACATGAGGAAGAACATCGAAGAGGGATGGAAAAATTGGCAGTGTTAAATGTCACAGGGAAATCGAGTAAGAAGACTAAGTACCCATTAAGGCTAACCATCAGAGGGTCACTGGTGACAGTAGAAGGAAGAATTATATTAGACTGGAGAGGAAGAACGCCAACTTGCAATCATTTGAAGACAAAGAGGGAGACAGTCAAAAGAGATATTTTAAATACTAAAGAAGGGACCACGGGTGCTCAGGTGAGAAGAATTTTCACACGTTTACGCAATGGGAAGGAACCACATGGGCAACAGAGAGATAGTTTGAGTATAGGAAAGAAAGAAAAAGAAATCAATGGAACAAGATTCCTGGGAGGTGCAGGGGGTGGAATCCTAAACTCAGGGAAATGGGCTTGCTTTGGGTACATGGGGGCAAAGGAGCAAGAGAAATGCTCTGTCGTGCACGAGGAAGTGGAGAAGTGGAAAGGTGAGGAAGTTTGCAGATGACAAGCCTCTCTTTCCTCTGTGAATAAGAAGCGGCATCTGAGGTCCCTCTATATCGGAAGGCCCAAGGAAGGTGATGGACAGGGTTAATTCAGAGGGTCAACGAAACTACAAACCATTAGCCACCAAACTACCTAGCAGTTTAGAAAGCCCAGACATTTTCAGCAAGGAGTTGTGGGTGCAGAAAAGACAGCTTCCACCGCCTTAATAAAAGTCTCGCTAAGGCTCTTTGAGAGCAGCGTCAGTAGCCCTTTGTCCTCTTTGAGGTGAGGCCGGCAGGTTCTTCCCTACAGTGTTTCTACTTAGGCCAGTTACGGTGCCTGAGATTCCATCAGCGGTTGTGTTTCTGTGGAGTAGGAAACATCTTCAGGACGAGGATTCATTGTTCAGAGGGATTAGTTGGCAGCTAGCTCAAGGCAAGAGGGGTGGTCTGAGTTTGGGGGTGGCTAGGAAGTCAGAAGGAAGCGAACTGTACTGAAGTCCGAGTTCAATTCCTTCACGTGGAGACTTGTGCCGGCCTCAAGCACACGGCTGTGGTCATGTGACTGTCTGCAACAAACCCCGCAAAAGCATTCATCCTTTGCAGCCATGTAATGCCCATGAAAGTCGAACTCGTGAAAGGGAAAAACAAATACACTTTGGTTCTACCGTTTGCTATTTAGGAAAATGTATTTTTAACAATATCCTGCAAAACAATACGAATGTGAGAGGAGAGATTCGTCTTTCTGGGCATAGCAGTACTGACAGAAACAGTGCTATTGTTTTGAGAGATGAGGAAGACAGGGCAGTCTTGCGAGAAAGAGAACACTGTCCTCAGGCAGCGCTGCAGTGCGGGGTTCCTGGGAAGTGGCGTTCGGCGTGTGGGGGTGAGGTGGCGATAGGCAGGAGGGCACCACCCGCAGAAACGCCGGTATTGGCTAGAAGCGCTGAGCTGCCTGACGCCTCCTGATCCGCAAGGCGTGTGGGGGCAACGATGCGCAGTCCTAGGATGAAGAATCCTGGCAGAGCTTCGGCCCTTTCATGTCTGATCCCTCAGAGCCCCCCAAGTAGACACAGTGGACGAAGATAAATTACAACAGGCCAGTGGCGAGGTGGCTTGAAGAACCTTTCTTTACTTTCTTCCTTCCTGTGCCCTGAGTAGATTCTGCTCACCGCTGACCCATTCTCACATCGGCTCCTTGTAAAGCTTCTCCTGACCCTCCTCTCGCCCTCCAGCAGGGTTTGACGAGCCTACCTCTGTGTTCCTGCCACGTGACACTGGGACTGCCGTCTCAGCAGCTCGCGCTGCCTGGTCGTGAACGTGTCCTCCTTCCTCCACGGAGCCCAACGCTGCAAAGACAGGCCTGTGCCTTCCTCGTTCGGCCTCCTCCCCTCAGCCCCTAGCACCTAGGAAAAATGTAATAAACGTTTGTTGAATTGAAATACGTATGGGAATTGAGCACACCAAGAATGTTTTTGAAACTTCAATTTCTTAGCTAATTAGACATAAAATTAGGAAAGTGGCTGAATGACAAATATTAAACTCCGAGTCCTCTTCAAAATGTATAATAATGTGTGAAACAGCAGGAATCTTTATTCTCTCCCTCTAAAAACATAATTACAGAGCGAGAAATGACTAGAAGAATCATTTGCTCCATTCTCCTCTGCCCCCAGGTAGGTTATATTAAATTATCCCAGACAGATGAGAATCTATTCTTCTTTTTTTATTTCAAAAAAATGAGATTGTAATTCCACCATCCTAGTATTAAAAAGGCCTCAGCTAAGCACTTCATTCTGACTTCTTCTCTAAAGCCCACATGGTACACTTTAATTTGAGGTAGCGCCAGCTAGATAAGGTATTTTGGTTATAATTTTAACATAGATATAATAGATATGTAATATAATATATAATATATTTTATATGTGTGTGTATAGAGAGAGAGAGACACAGAGACAGAGACAGAGAATTGGCTGTATTTAAATTTGAAATTTCTGCAATGATTAGGGAATTTTTTTTAGCAGAAGTATCAAATTCTAGGAATTTTTAGTCTTGAGCAAACCAGGTTTTTAGTTTAGGTATGAAACATGCTGGCGAAAGCACACAATGATAAGGCTTTTTAAGTTACTATATATATATATATATATAGTCATTGATTCTAAATCACTCTTCCCTGTGTTCCAAATTCTAGGATGTGGGAATGTATATATTTATTCCCTTTCCGTTGTCATGAGAATTTTAGATCTGAATTTGTAGGCATCAGTAATCATTCCTATCAATAATTACAGGAAACGAACTGGGGGTCAGGGGTGAAAAGAATTGTGCATTATGGATTGAGTCTGCTGCAGTGCAACCTTGTGAGATTCAGGGGACTGAGGAAAAGGCAACAAGACTGCCCTCCATCAGTGGAAGGAGGAGGGGTCGGGTGCGACACCGTCAGGGGAAGGCCGGCAGTACTCCGGCCAGGGAGCATGGAGGACTCTCTGAGGACCACTCACCTACTCCAAGGGGGTTAAGTACAGGTTCTCAATGTCTCTTCCATGTCTTTATTTCTGGGACTACAGTCATATTTCAGGAATGGACTTGAAGTGAAAACAGAAATCAGAGAGGCATTGGGTATTTGGAAAGAGCACCAAAGGATAGCAAAATGTTTTATTAGAATAAAATCCAACATGATAAAGTTAAAAAAGTAGAGTTTCCAGGGTCCACTGGACTCAGATCCCCAGTTCTGTCCTTTATGGGTGAATTGGACAAGTCACTTATTCTCTTGAAACCTTGCTTTCTTCATCCATAAAATGGGGATAATGATATCTTTCTTACAGGGTCTTATAAAGATTGAGTAAAAGAATAAACATCTGGAATATAGCATGTGCTCAACTAATGGCAATTATTACTATTATTGTAACAAAGAAAAACATATTTACCTATTAAAACTTAGGGGGTGGGAGACCCTGAAAGAAATAAATAGTAAGTAAACTAATTGTATGCATTAATTATTACTGACTTAAAATAGCATCGATACTTAATATGTGTTTCATTGTTATATTTCAATAAATATAAAATATTAGATGTGAGATTTCTTTTAACTTTACTTGCCATCTTCATTTCTCCATAAAGTTTTGTTTCCCTCGCACGTAACTTCTACAGTAAGGATGCCACCCAAATCCACCCTTGTATGACCAGATGCTCATTCCCCCAGCTGCAAGGCATGTTGGCAGCTAAGGGATCCCAGCTAAGTCCCTGCCCAGAAGAGGACTGTCCTTAGTCAAAGACAGCTGCTTTGCCCAAGATCACCTTCTGCCCCAAGGCAGCCCACCTCTAGTGCTGACGTCTGTCAGGTTACAAAGACCGCTTGCCTCCACTGGGAACAGCCCTGCAGGGCTCCCTACGGAGCAGCTGAGGCTCTGGCTGTGACTGCATCCTGGTCAATTCTGCCTCAGCCCCACCCTGTTTGCTTTGCTCCCCGCAGAGGACACTTGTGAGAGTACTTCCCAATCTCTGCTTCACAGTCTGTTTCCCAGGACCTGTAACAGAGGGTTTCAGGAAAATACATGTTGCCATTGGAGAAGGACCACCAGGACGCTGGAGAGAAAACAGAGACGAATGTGGGGGAGTGATGGGAGACCAGGGTGCTGCCGGGGTCAGTGATGAGGGCAGAAAACATCATGAAGGAGCTGGAGCCAGGCCAGGAGGAGAGCGGCAGGCAGAGTGGCTTGGTATGGATGCAGAAGATCCCAGAACCAGGAAAGGCTCACAAAATGGGACACGCTGAAATTGCAGAAGCCACAGAGTCGCCCCACCGCCCCGGGCATGGCCGTGTTGGTGCGAGGAAATGCTGACTTCACGTGGGTCACCACTATTCTAATACCTTATTTAACAAAAGTTTTCTTCTTTGGAAGTTTTATCCTCAACTCTAAAATAGAAATCAAAGAGGAGATGGGGAGTTTATATGACTGAAATTGTCTTTACAGACATTTTCCCCTGGGCCAAAGCAATTCCATGACAATAATATTTAGTTACCTTTCAGCCTTCTCCTCTGCAGACAAGAAATAGAAGCTGTTTGTTTTGACCTCTACAGTTTGTCAAACTACTCATTTTATTCTAGACTTTTATGTTATAGCAAAGAGTTATAAGGAGTTTATAAACTGCAAACTGTGGCTTACAGCTTAAAGAGTGTGAATGTGTGGTGCCACCAATTCTGTGCTATTTAAAAGGGCAGATTTTATACTTTACTGTAAAAATTCTTGCCAGGTGTGCTGTAAACATGAGTATTTGAGAATTTCCTGGCTGGGCCTTCGTAATTTGGGGTTTATTGAGCATTTTATTATTTCTCGCTAATAGTAGAGTTGTGTTTCTGGTTGTGCTTAGAGGGAGTGGTGAGTTTGATAAACCCCGGTTACTTCCCCCAGAGGTTGATGATCAGGTCCCACCTGGCAGTTCTAGGCTTCCTCCTGTGAATGATTTGAAGGAGGGCTTTTGTTTCCCCCTTCGCAGGAGGTGGGACATGTTTTTCTTCCTTCTTCTCTGCCCCATCATAAGGGCTTTTAAGTTATTAAGGAATCAGCAGCATGTGCATTATTCAACAGCTGCGACAGATCATTCTCCCATCAGTTAATGTCACTGGAGGGAAAATTGGAAGCCACTGGGGGTAGGAGAGGGAGGAGAAGGAGTCTTCTTGGAAGCACCGCTGTCTGTGTCGGAGAGGGAGGAGCAGAGTCACCACACAGTGTCTCCCTCTCTTGCTCCAGTATCTTGGGGGGAACTTCACAGGTTCACCTCGATCCTGAAGCCTGGAGATGGGTGCAACTGGCCCGTGCTCCATCTCGGGCACGTCCAGCCTGGACCTGGTCTTCACCCTGCTCCTTGCAGCAGCCACAGTCAAGGAAGGGAGTAGAAGAGACAGCCAGCCGGACACTCAGGAGCAAGTCCACACCCACTGAAATGTGGGAGAGCGTGTGAATTAGCTTGTTAGGGCTGCCCTACTGAAGTCCCACAAATGCGCTGGCTCAAACAACAGAAAAGTATCGTCTCCCCATTCTAGAGGCCAAAAGTCTGAAATCAAGATGTCAGCAGACTCATGCTCCCTCTGAAGGTGTTCGAGAACTTCTGTTCCAGGCCTCGCTCCTGGAATCTAGTAGCCTAGGCCGTCTTCTCCCTCTGTTTCTTCACACTGTCGTCCCCCTGCCTGTGTCCAAATTTCCCCTTTTTATAAGGACACTACTCTAGTCATACTAAATTAATACCCACACTAATGACCCAATTTTAACTTGATTAACCCTGTAAAGACCCTATTTCCAAATAAGGTCACATTCTGAGGTATTGGGGATTAGGACTTCAACGTATCTTTTCGAGGGGACACAATTCAACCCATAGTAGCATGTGATGTTCCGGTTCTGATGACTGGATGGTTGGCATTCCATAAAGAAAATCCTTTCAAAATTGAGACAAATTCAAGAGATTCTTCGAAGAGAGCCTAGCAGGGTAATTAATTAAGAGCCAGTGTATAGCCCTGGAGCTAGACAAAATTGTCTGCAAATCATGACTCTGCCAGTTCCTGGTGAGGCCATCCCTCTTCATCCGAGTTTCCTCACCTGCAAACTGGGGTGAATAATGATTGACATTGTGAAGAAGAACTGAGAAAATACAAGTAACACATTGGATACTAAGGTCTGGGCACATGTTCTAGGTTCAATAAGCATATTAGCTATTTTCAAATGTCTGGATTTCTCCCTATAGAAAGAAAGAACTTCTCAGAGCACAGCCCACGGATGTTACTTAAAGCATCGTCAAAAACCCCAAAGAGCTATTGAGGGATTGAGCAATTGAGTCCCAGCTCCCTACAGAGGCACTGTAAACAAAGGCGAGCCCATTGGGTAGCTTTGGAGCTTACCTTTCAGCCAATCTAGAAATCTATCATTTCCAAGTTTTTCCACGTTGGTATTTTCCAGAGACAGGTCTTTTTCTCTTCCTTTAAGAAAAAAACAACAACAACAAAAGTCACTGGCTGAGTCAATAGACTCCACGGGTCATGGAAGCAAATTGCAAAGCTAATACAATGGATTTGAGAAATTGCTAATGTAATCACATTTTGAACAAACTTTGGAAATGGTCCCTATTTCACAGCACCAAGGGTATTTTTCTAAACTGCTCATTGCTTTCAACAACCCATTATAAAACCAACTAAAAGAGAGGAAAGCAAATTCAGCAGCAACCTATCTTGTCAAGACAAAGAAAACTTCCTCACTACGAAGCTGTTTTCGGAGAAATATTCAATACCGAATAATCCTATTTGAATTTTGTCACTCAAGGAAGTTTAGAAAGAAGAACTTGTATAAGAAATTGCAGTGGGGTGGGGGAGAGATGAACAGTGAAGGAAAGACACACAAAAAGCCCTTATTGCTTTCTACATAGATAAACAGTAAATATTTCTGGACCTTTCATTGTAGGAAGTGAAAATTATGAGATCCCATGTCTTTGCCTCTCAATATAATATTTGAACCTCTTCTAATAAAATGCTATTGAAGACTTTACCTGCTCAGCCAGTAAAAGAGACTGTCAAGTATGGAAGTCCCCAAGCCTAGCACATGGTAGATACTTAATTTAAAAAAAAAAACAAAAAAACACTTTTTATTTTTTTATAGGTAAGGTAATCCATATGTCCCAGTTTTCCTAGACAGCCCCAATTCATATATGTTTCCTTAACAAAAATATTTATAATGCCTGCTGTCATTCTCAAACATGCCTCAGTTTGGACAATAAATTATACAGCCCACCCTATTGATATGCCACCTAGGGCAAGTGTGCAAATATGTCACCACTTACGTTTCTTTTTATTTTTGGAAATGACACCTGAAATTGCCTTGGGGATTTTATTTTTTAGGGAGGCTTATTTTATTTGATATTAGACATAAGCATGTTTTTTCCCTTATGTGATGTTAGACATATTTGTGTAGGGGGTTTCTTTCTTTTTTTTTATAAATTAACTTTTCTGACTAGATCTATCAATTGACAAATTGAGTGTCTACTATGTACAAAATAGTTTAATATCCAGTATAAGCAATATTCTGAAACATACTTGAGAGCTCTCATTCAGTTGGAAAATATATTTTTCCTCTGCTCGCTAAGTTACTATTGTAAGCCCTTTTGATTTGGAAATATATGAAGGCTTTAAATGGATATGAAAATGAGGCAGGCTTCCAGACTGGGCATTAGGACACCTGGGTCCTCTGCCCAGCTGCTAATTAGCCATGGCACACTAGGAAGGCCTTTTCCTCTCACCAGATCCCAGTTTCCTCATCCATAAAATGAGAGAGTCAGATGAGATAATCTCTGAGGCTCCTTTCGGCTCTAAAATTCTATGATCTGATGAACCATCTCTTTTCAATTGATTAAAATGAGTGTTAAGAGATTTCCTAAAGTAAACAAGCCAGGCATGATTTCAATTTGTTTTGTTTTACCATTTTTCTTTTCATTCAATTTTCCATGTTGGCATGTTAGTGGGGGATGCAAAGTAAATATTTCTGAGTTGTCATTTAAAAATGACACCTGAAATCTTCCCCATTTAGAATGCCTAACACATTGCCATTTTTAAGTCACTTAGACAGAAAGTTTAAAAGGAAACAGATTCTGTAAAATAAGTTGACTTAGCTTTAGCCATGTGTGGATTCAACCACCTGTTTTGTCATTTTATAAGTTCACTATCTTATAAATTGTAACTTGGAAATATAAAGAAGCAAAGGGGATTGATGGAAAAATAAACCCCAGTATTCTCGCCATCAATTAAGGGATGGGTCAGTCCAAACCAGCTTAGCGTTACTGGTGAACTAGCCCCTTCGTGGATGCTCACAGCCTCTCAGCATCAAATGACCTCATTTGTTGGCTCAGTGGTTTAAAAGAAGCATTCTATTTCCCATGGTTGTGCTTCAGTATGCCCTAATCCATAGGAATTGCTGTGGCAGAATGTTTCAACCCGCTGTAGCTTTCTGGCACAAGTCATTTTCACTGGAGCAAAACTCATAGTCACTTTATGACCAACAGAGACATTAAAATCTTAAAGTTATAGGGTAGGAGCCAAAATCAAATTATCTTAGTAATTTAGTTTTCTTTTTTAAAAAAATTTACATATTTGAAAACTATTTTAATGCCACTAAAAAAAAATGCAACTCAAACCTTGGTGGAATCAAAAAGGAATTTGTGTTTTGATTTTATGTACAGCTGGTGGCCAATGTGTTTATCTTGGTAGGGAGAGGGGGCAGGTGGGGGATAAAAATGGTAGTTAAGATAAAAGAATGATCACAGTATGGCATTTTTAAATAAATGAGAGAAAGTAGATGGCAGAATTGAAAATCTATATACTCCACAGGAAGCAGGTGTGGGAATAGAAGAAAGAACCATAGCTCAACTTTTGGAAAAGCAAAATGAAGCCATCACCAAAGCCTAACACTCATTGGAAGTAGCTCCTCAGCTTCCCATTTAATATCAAGTTGAGAATTTAGGGCTTTCCTGAGAGCACTAGTATGTGCCTACTATGTGCCTACTATGTGTTGGGCAAAACTGGCTAGAAGGGGCCCAGAGTGATATGAAAAGTGATATGAAATATGAAGTATGAAAATTATGAATTGTTCAATAAGTACAAAGAATTTCAAGATGGTGACAGCGAGCATTAAATGAAGGGCAAGGTCCTGCACAGTGGCACAGGTTACACACCCAGGCAGCCAACCTGGTGCCAGGCATATCCACACCCACATTAGCTCTTGTCCTCTGCTGAATTGTACAGCAACCTGGATGCTTGTGACATTATCCAGGCTTTACAGATGAAGCCACCGGAGCTCAGAAAGGCATTTTACTTGAGGACAATCAGCATATTAGAGCTCAGATCTTCTACCAGCAGGCCTGGTGCTTTCCCCCACGACCACAGTTAGCCACTGCACAACACACAGAGGTCAGAAAAACACTCGATATTATACCTGAACTTCTAGTTTCCCAGGGAAGATCTGGACTTCAATCAGGTAAGTCTCCTAAGCATGCGCTACCCCTTCTATCCATGCTGTGCTCACAGTTTTTGCCAGATAAGTATTAGCTACGTGAATAAGTGGATGAACACTGCATCCGTCACAATAATAATATACTTCAGTAAATTGCTTTTGCATTTTTAAAGTATTGTCACATACTTTATTTTTTTAGGGGATTTTTATAGTTAGATGTTTTAAATTATACTTATGATTTATAAATCCTGGTAATTCTGAGCCTGACATAGGACAAGAGAAATATCTGCCAGCATGTATTCAAAGCCATTGGCTAAGCACTGTGCCAACCACTGGAAATGCACACGCACACACAAATGCTCGAATGCAGTTCTTTTCCTGAAGCGCCTTACCACCTAACAGGACCAACAGGAAAATGAAAGCAAGCACAGCCATGTGGCAAGTACAAGAATGAAGTGTGGACAGGCTCAACATGGAAGCAGAAATAAATCAGACCGGGGACCTGGGAAAAGTTTCCAAAGAACAAGATGCTTTTTGAAGGTGAGTAAAAGGGATTTCAATGAAAAGCTGTAGGAGGAAAATTTCAAAAGTAGGAACGACATTTGCAAAGGTCCATAAATTATGAAATGGCAAGGCTTGGAGGAAGGATGCATGTGTGGAGTAGTAGCAGACAAAAATGAAGAACACAGGTTCAGACCAGGCAAGGGCCTCATGTAGAAAGCCCAGCATGCTGGCTTTCTCCCAGAAGTTCTGAGGCGTCATTCTGGGAGCCAAATGGCATTCCCATGACAAAAGACATGGCTCTCAATCAGGAAACACTCAGAAATGGAAATACTAGGTGTCATAGCTAAAACCCGGCCCCTACATCCCAGTTTCGTTCATCCTCAGTTCTCTGTAAGAGTTATCCCACAGGTGTCTCAAGCTTCCTGAGAATGAGAAGGGCTAGACTTTATGGAATTCTTATAGGAACTGATTTCATACCCGGATGCCTACCCATAACTCCTGGTTCACTAATACCAACCCCACTGGCCTCACCGCCAAGGAATAGGCAATCTGCCTTGATGATCGAGGATCTTCAGGTCTTGAATGGAGGATTCAGTTTCTTTGAAGCCATAGCACCTTCTGTTGCAATTCTGTAGGCTTAATGAACCTCTAAGTCACCTTCTATGCACTTCTCCAGTCTGAGTTCTGCCAACTTAACTTATTAGTTATCTGTCAACCCTAACTCCTCTCTGTCTTGCTCTGACTTCCCTTCTTCAGGGTTCTGTCCTAGACACGGCACCAACCTCTCAGTCTGACCGCCAGCCTTAGTTTTCCTCTGCTCAAGATCCCCCTGCACTGGGCTGCTAGAATGACATATATAAAGCACAAATCTGACCAGTTCCATTCCCTGCTGAAGGGCCTCCTCACCCTCTATTTGAGGAAGTCCAAGCTCCTTGGCATGGCAGGTAAGGCCACTCACAGCCGGCCCCTGCCTACCCGCTCTAGCCCGATACCTTCCCTCCCTCCCTCTGTGCACTTCTCTGACATAGAACTGCATGTGATTCCTGTGCACACTACACATGTCGCATCCCCACGCATTTCTCATCTATTCCCTCTGCCTAGAAATCCCCTCTTCGTTCTTCTTCTGGCTGATTCTGGCTCTTTCTTCAAGAGTTAATTGGATTGCCACTTTGTCTGCCTTTTGCTGCCCCAGCCTGTGATAGGTGTCTCTCCTTTGTGTTCCCATAAACACTCTTCACATATATCATCTTCCTACATCATTATCATTTATGTGTCTATCTCCCCTCTAGACTGTGAATTCTTTAAGAATTCTAACTGTATCTCATTTACGCCAAGAGTCTAACAGAGTAGCCACTGGCATGATCGTGTGTGTGGACCATGGCCTTCTAAGTTAGGGTTCCAAGGTGGAAGGGAAGAAATTAGAGGACATAGGTAGAAGTATATGTTAAGTAGCCATACGAAGAAATAACTTCCTTTCATTTTTTTCCTGCTGCTTAGAACTAGAACACTTCTTAATTAACAAATATATCCTATAGACATCCATGGAGAAAGGAAAAGCAGCGATCCTTGCTCTATCCTGTATTTCCCACAGAACAGGATTTCAAAATAATGATCACCCTTCATGAAAGCCTAAAAACATTAGGGGTTCTCGAATTCCCCGGGACAAGATAGGCCATGTGAGGCAACTTTATTAAGGCAAAATTGACGGAGTATTGGCAGCCCTAACACTCTTTCCTTTCTGTCCCTAACTAAATTGTTAAAAAGCAACCATCCACTCTGAGATGGTAAGAAAGTCTCACTTGAGGTGGCAAGACAGCCAGGAGGGGACAGCCTTTTTTTTTTTTTCCCTTTCATTCTTTCTCAAGTATAGCTCAGGACTAATTTGAAGACGAGAAACGATTCCAGTGCCTTGTAAATTGCGATCCACATTGCAACTCCTTGCAGCCACAGTTCAGCACAGTTAGAAGTCAATTAAGGGAGGCCCAGGATTAAGACATCATGGAGACTGAATTATCTCACACCAGCAGGAAAGAGTCGTTTCTTCAGCTCAGGTTCATGGTCTTTGGAGCAGAAGCAGTTTCGAAGAGGAAAGAAAACGCAGGCAATTGTGGGCCATTGCTTTCTGCAAAACAAGGAAATAAAGAAGATTCCAACCTACACATATAGCCAGCTTTTCAATATTCCTTAACTAATGAATGTATTTTTTAATACACTTCAGGTACAAACTTCAGGCCTGTAGGTTCATTGGGAACAGCTAAAAATACCAAAACATGGAGTAAACCACAACATCCTGCAGTTCCCTCCATATGTTTTATTTTCTTTCCCTGTTTATGGGATAAAATAGGTGAAATAAAAGTAAAAGTTTAATTACAAGAAATAAAGTGTCAGCAGTGAAGTTCACAGCCAGTTTCTGTACTTGGAGTCATGTAGCATGTTTCTATGATACGATTGTAGGTTTTTGATTGTGCAATAAAATAATCCCAACAATAAAAACCATTAGTATGCAGGTGTTCTACAATTTTCTCGGGGAGTTTGCAGGAGCTGGCACATATTTGATAAATGCACTCCCAAGACCCAAGCTCCTGTGCAGAGGCATGTGGCTTCGCATGGAAAAGGCTTTTGCACACCTGCAGTGATCAAGCACAAACACAATGGGAGGCAAGGGGATTGGTGGGTACACACCCTTCCCCCTTTAGATGAGTGTTGAAGTATTAATGAGGCCTCATACATAGAAAGGCAGGATTGTTATTTGCTAATTTTGTCCACCCACATTTTTAGTAACTATCACTTTAGAGATTCATGTGTGCCTCTTCAGATGGGCATAAAGGGAACATGTCACATTCCAACTTTATTACAAAATTAAAAGTTATGCCATGGCCTTTGAAGTAACTCTATTGCCAATATTAGGTGCTGAGATCTTTAGGCCAGTTGGTCAATAAACATCCACTGAGCAAGTTCTTCTAATGAGCACTCATACTATACTTGAAAAATGAAAAGGGTGTGAACTTACATCAAAAGCCTTCCACTGGAGTCTTCAAGCCAGAAGCATCCTTCACAGCATCCTTTTGTGCATCACTCACATCACATGGAAGCAGATTGAAGCAGAGCTGTCTGGTGGGCGTGGGCGCAGGTGCCCTCAGCACAAGTCTGAAGACACTTGTTGCTCTAAACTGAACACAGCCTGAGAACCACCTCTCCAAAATCCCCAAGTCCAGATGCACACAGTATACATTGCATATGTCATATAACAATTCCATGAGTAAATTGTTACATTCCTAGTGTTTAAATGTTAGCAGAATATTTTGCTTCTTTCCTTTTGTCTAGTTAGCCAGACTTGACTTGAGCAAGCTACTTCTAAGATGGGACAACACAGGAAATAGATGAAATTCAACCCCCATGAGATCTTTGCCCACCTATCAATTCACTCTTGCAACATCGCTTGAGGGTCCCTTCACAGAACAAGCAAGAGGGCCCTGGAGGGAACATCTCTTCCTTCAGAGCTTAACAGCTCTTGGGAAGGAGTTAGAAAGTGGATTTCAAAGGAAATGTCCTCTTCTGGATATATACCATTCCAGCATCAAGAACTTTCCCATGAGGGGACTTTCCTGAGGTCTCCCAGGTAAACAAAGTGGTTCCCTGTCAGAGTCTGCAGGTGTGATCAAGCTTTTCCTACTCTCCCTGTCCTATCTCATTTCCTCTCCACCACTGCCCCATCATTTGTCTGTGAAAACAGTCTGAAGTCTTCATGGGGGAAATCCCAGAAAGGCAGTCAGTCCATAAGGAGCTATTGATAAAATTAAGTCAGGGTAGCCTATCTAAGGCAACTCTGAGTGAAAGATCCGAAGGGTGAGTCTAAGACAACATCTGTACCAATTACTAATGATCCAAACTGGGAAAACCTAATAGCAATGCCAAGTTCAAAGAGAAGGAGTAGGCTGCAAATGGGAAATGAAACCAGAGATCAGAATCCAGGAGAAAATAGGAGCAGAGCAGAGTCAGATCGGGAAGGAAGCAAGATGATTCCAGGCAATTGTTCTGACTCTCACTGGCCTGCCTTTAACTTATCTGATAATTTTGGTTATTTGGTTATTAGGCCTAGTGATGGACATAGGCACCCACTGAAAGGTTCAGAGTGGAGCCAATACTCCCCTCTTCCAAAAACTTTTGGTTCTTACTCATCTATTATTACTATTATATATAATAATAATATATTATTAATATTACTAATTTTTCTGCTTTAAATAATGGGTGCTTCATTACTACCCATTGAGAGTCTAACAGAATTAAATGAAAAAATCTGATTCTCTCTGATCTTGAAGATCAGTGATTGAAGACCAAAACCTCTTCCCTCGTTGAAAATGTGGGAGGGAGAGGACACCCAAACTAAACTAAACTTTTTCTTCTGATATTCTTTTACTTTTTAAGCTCTGTATTTTCAAACAGAGGAATAAAAGCTTTGGGCACATGAAAAGCATTCATAAAGCAGCACTCTATACCTAGCCCTGTGCTAAGTGTTGCAGAAGTCACAAAAGTTGTAAAATACAGTCACTGCCCTCAAGATTTTTACAATATCAGGAGAAAGATAGAAGGCTTACATATGAAAGGTGTGCAAATGCTAGGTGTGTTTGAACTAGCTTTTGCAGGTAACAAACCATCCCAAAACTTTATGTATTAAAGTAATCATTTATTTGCTCTTGATTCTGTGGGTTGGCAATTTGGGTTGAGCTCAGCCGAGCCACCTTCTCTTTGCCCTACATAGTATCTGCTGAGTTCACTCCTGCGCCTGTGCCCCAGCTGGGACAGCTGGCAAGTCTGGAGTGGCTGGATCTTTCTTTTCACTGGAAAAAGAAGGCAGGCTTGTTCACAGAGTGGACAAGTTCCAAGACAGCAAGTGCACAGGCTGCAAGGAGTCTGGTGGCTGAGGTCCATAGCTTAAATATCATCACTCTGCCACATTTTGTTGGTCAAATCAAGTCATGACTCAGCTACAGTTCAAAAAATAGAGAAACCAACTCCATCTCTTCATGAGACAGCTGCAAAGAATATATGATCATATTTAAGCTACCGCAATCACCCACTGAACGTAATTATTTATATTCCTAATTCCACAATGATTATATTCCAAATGCAAGATGAATTCACCCCCTTACAAATTGCCCAAAATTCTCATCTAATTTCATCATTGAACTTAAAGTTCCGTATGTCACAAACTGCATCTGGTCCAGGTGTGGATGAGGTTCCTCAGTTACAGCTCTTTGCATGTGGCTCCAGAAATCTATAAAGTAAACAGACAAGTTTATCTCCCTCCTCTTAGGAGTCACTGGTCCACAGCAATTCACGAATAAGGCCATGTAAAAATTACCATTGGAAATAGTCCTTATTTACAGGTGAATAGCTTTTTCTCATCCTGCTTCATGCCCAAAGAAATTTTGGGGCCCAAAATGATTTTTTCACTTTGAACTATCTTAATCTCTTTTAACTCAAGCTTACACAACTTCCTTTAAAACTTTGTGGATTTTCTATGCATGAGGCTGTAGACCATTTTAATAGACAAAGGACACACACACAATCCTTTTTGATGCTGTGTTCTTTCTTCTTTGGGCAGTATACCAGGATGTTGTGAGTTAATGACCTCGAGATCTTCAGAAGTTATTTTGTTCAGTTGAGATAATCTATTGGGAACAACCACAAATCTTCCTGAGGTCTTCAGAAGGACCTTAAAGTGACTCCTTTAATTAGATCTTACAAGAATCCTCTGCAAATGGGAGAAATTGAGAATGAAAAACAAGTTTATTTTCTGATCTAGAAAGTCCTGACCCTTCTATTTTTCTTCTGCTTTTTGCTTGCAAACCAAAGCGTTCTTTCTTTAGTTCATCTCTTTCTTCCTGTATATTATTAACATTTTGCCTGGAAATTTGCTTAACCAGATCCACAAGCTTTTTAGATAAATTTTCTATCTTCCAAGTTACCAAATGCAATAGTTTTCCAATTGCTTTGATCCAAATCCAGTGCCACATGTTTTAGGCTTTTGTGATGGCAGCATCTCACTTCTAAGTATGAACTTCTGTGTTAGTTATTAGCTTTTGTTGCCCAACAAACTATATCCAAAATTAGTGGCTTAAACATTTATTCCCTCATAGTTCTGCAGGTCAACAATTTGTCTTGGGCCCAACCACATGCTGATTTGACTGATCTGGTTATGGTCATTGCTGAATATGCAACCTGTCAACAGCAGAGACCCACTCTGAGCCCCTGAAATGGCACCATTTCCTGGAGAACCTGCCAACCATCTAATGGCAGGTTGATTACATTGGACCACGTCCATGTGATGGAAAGACAGCACTTTGTTCTCACTGGAATAGACACTTACTGTGGATGTGAATTTGCCTTCCCCTCCCATGATACTTATGCAGAAACCACCATTCATTGACTTGGAGAATGTCTTCTTCACTATCACAGAATAAGGCTTTGCTCAGTATTGCTCTTACCCAGGGAACTCATTTTTCAGCAAATAAAATGGGCCATGGGCTTATGCTCCTGAAATTCGCTGGACTTTACCATGGTTTTCATCTCACTGAAGCAGCTGACTTGACAGAATGGTGAAAGGTCTTTGTAGACTCAGTTTTGGTGCCTGCACTTTTTACGGCTTGGGCGATATCCTCCTGGATACAATAAATGTTCCAAATTAGTGAATATTACATTGTATCATTTCTCCCATAGATAAAATTCAGAAGCCTGAAAATCAAGGTGTGGAAATAGAGTAGCTCTTCTTATATCACCCTTAATCATCTACCTGCAAAATTTTTGCTTCCTGTGCTCGCAACTCCGGGCTCTGCTGGTTTAGAAGTCTTATTGCTATGAAGAAATGCTTCCAGGGGTGCAAATAAAAAATGGTTTCATTAAGCTGGAAGCTGAGAGGGACACCTGAACACTGGGGTCTCCATGGCAGTAGACCAATAGTTGGAGAAGGGAGTCACTGTACCAGTCGGGGTGACTGGTTCTATCAAGGGACTTGGTTCACCACTTGAGAGATTTTTTCCTCCCATCATCCAATTCTAACACCACCTGGGTGTTCTAAAATTCAATTGAATTCTCAATTCTGTCACTAGCTACCCACAATTAGTCATCAAATTCTGCAGGTTTAAGGGATGCCACAGTCCAGCAAGACTGCCTTCATTTCAGACTCCAGTCACAAGTATCAGGTCCCCAGCTCGCCAACACTTCTGTCTGACTCTGCTACACAAAGCCAGAAGTTCCCACAGCCTTCCTCCTAGACTTGATAATTTGCTAGAACAACTGACAGAACTCAGGAAAATGTTACACTTACAATTACAGTTTATCATAAGGGAAATGAATGAACAGCTAGCTGAAGAAGTACGTAGGTTGAAGTCTGAAAATGTCCCCAAAGGCAGGAACCTCTGTCGCTTGGAGTTGGGGTGTGCTACCCACCTCTTACATGGATGTGTTCACCAATCTGGAAGCTCCTGGAACCCTGTCATTTAGGAGTTTTTATGGAGGTTTCATTATGTAGACAGAATTGATTAAATCATTGACCACTGATGACCTAAATCTATAGCTTCTCTCCCCTCCTCGGAGGATGGGGAGTGGGGCTGAAAACTCCAACCCTGTACTCACATGGTTGGTCCTCAGGCAAGCAGCTTCCATCCTGCAGCTCTCGAGGGGCCTGCCAATAGTCACCTCAACAGAACAAAAGATGCTCTTATCACCTTTATCACTCAGGAAATCCCAAGGATTTTAGGAGCTCTGTGACAAACACTGGGGACAAAGACCAAATATTTTTTTTTATTATACCACACTACTGCACAATGAGAGTGGCAGCCTTTTGATACTCCCATGCTCCGTGATAAAAGTAAACAGAAAACTACAATACCCCAGTATAGGTGGGACTGTTAACAGCACAGATCCTTCAGGTGTGAAAGTTTAGTTCCCCTTCCCACCACCAGGTAAGGAACCACGACGAGTGGAGGTACTTGCTTGTACAAAGGGAATGCGGAATGGTTACCAGATAGAGGAAGTTATAAATACCAGCTCTGACCATGTGACCACAAAGAGGACTGTAGTGCTTACTAGTATTTCTTTCATATTTTGATATAAATATATTTTTTCTTTCTTTTTCTCTTTGATTCTCCCACTTATCTGACATAACATGTGCTCATAGTGGTTAACATTATATATTAATATTTTAGTCACAAAATATCAAAGGGTGAATAGACTGAGCTAGAAGAAGAATTAACATCCTCCAATGAGTAAATTGACATATGGAACTTCTTGAATTCTCTCTTGAGGAAAGGGTCAGAGAGTGTTTTTCATTGTATCGTATTAAGCAGAAGCAAGCTTTTTCTCTTTATTTTGAAGTTAAGCATAGTTAAAAGAGGGGTATGTGAATGCCAGGTTAGCAAGGTGTTGACAATGCTGCTTTGTCCCATCAGGCACTTGTTTAAGTGGGGCACTACTTTCCCTGGAATCCCCTCCCCCTATGATTCCAGGCCATAGTTGCGCAGGAGGAGCTGGAAGAGAAGCAGCATCCATTACTCTCAAAGCTTTTCGCTGTTAGCTGAGGTGACGGACTGAACAGGGGTGCCAACAGGGTTCCAGCTTGTCCTCATTCTCCTCCGCTCCAGGGCGAGTTCTCCTTGGCTGGTGGCACCACTGACCACAGGAGCCCCAAGGGCCTGGCAGCAGGGCCATGCAGTCAGCAGGGCCATGGGGGCAGTAGAATGTCAGAGGCAGCAGCTGTCCACAGACCTCGGATGCGCTCCCCACTTTGATTCCACTTTGGCAGCTGGACGTCCTGGCTCTCGGATTTCCTTCTTAGATTGTGACCCACCCCAGTGCTGCAGGATGCACCGTTAGTGCTTCTTCCTGGGTCCTCAGTTCCTCCTCTGAGGCTCCAAGTTCCCAGTTCCTCCCATAATTGTGTAAGGTCTAACATCTGTTATGAATCCCTTATCCCTATTGAATCCCAACTGAATCAAGATGTGTACAAACAGGACATCACAGAACAAGCCCCTGAAGAAAAATTTTTAAATTGGATTGCCATTGGAGAAACAGTACTTTTCCCCACCCCTGCTGTTTCTTCCCAAGTAGGGGGTGTTCCACTAGCAAAAGCTCCTGGCCCGACTCCACCCCCAGTCTCCTACTCAGTTGGTGGGTCTGGGATGTGGAGGTGGGTCTGCAGGGCTCTGTCCTTCCTTCTTTTAGGAGTGAGTCACCTACATACCGAGAACAAATATTCAGGTCCAGGTTTGGCAGGGGCAGATCCCTGCCAGGGGCAGCTCTGCCTAGGAGGAGTGGACACGTCCTTCCCACTCTGGATTATAAGTTGCACTTGCCACATTCCCCAATATCAGTCTCATCAGAATAAAGATTGTACTATGACCTGCATCTGTTCTATTTCTGTGCATTTCTTGTCTGGTTCAGAACTCAGCTGGGGAAAAGAAGTGTTCATTATGGGGCTCCCTGGAACCCCAGAAGGGATTACTCAAGGGGAACTGCCTAAGAAAGCTTCCCGTCAGTTCTTAAAGGACGTAATGGGAAAGGAATAAAAGAGATGGGAGAGGGAAGATGGAGAAAATAGGCTGAGCAAAGAAAGGATGCTGTAGGTAGAAGGCAAATTAATCTGAGGAATATAACAGTTTCTAAGCAAACGAAAAGTAACAAGGGAAGAAGTTCGATGAGGGGCAGAATAGTAGGGCAACTGATGAAGGGCCTTAAAAACTAAATTTAAGTTTTTAATAACAGTTACCTTAATTTTGCTCCAATTATTCCACTTCCTCCTAATATTAAATTTTATGATCACCTTCACTTCCAGTTTAATGAAATATGCAATCAGCTCTTTCATAGATCTCTTTTATTGCTAATTTATGCTTCTTACTGTCTGAATCAAAGAAGCGCCCTGTCAATAGTAATAATGGCTGGGATCTTATTGGTCTCTCTCTCAGCATCTTGCTTTGACTTTACTTGGACTATATTACGCTTTAGTCTTACACATTAAAAATATTTTGCAGGAGTAGAATCACTTTTCCATGCCACAAAATTTATTTCAGGTTGCTTTACCAAGAAAGACAATGAGAGAGAGAAAGATGGGATGATAGAAACATTTTACCCCGGCTCAGTGTCTGTCAGGAATTTAACCAACGAATTGTGTCTCCCTGTCTGAGTTCATCCATGTGTTATGAATCACACTGTTGGAAAATGCACTGATATTTCCCTTTGGTCCCCTTTCTATCCTCCCCCTCCCCATCCTCACATTTCAAATTCATTTTTGTTTCTGTTTCAGGTCTAATGAGACTGTGATCAATGTGTCTTGAGTTGACCCTGCCTTCACGTCTTCAATCATACCTTCTCTGTCTAATCCACTATACTCTTCTCTTTGTCAACCGGTGGATTTATTTAGTTAAGAAAACTAAAAATACAATCACGCCTCAGCTCCACAAACAGGCCTCCAGTTTGATTTTCTTCATTGTATGAAATCCAGCCAACCGCGGGCGCTAAACTATGCCTTTACAGAACCTGTCTCTGGATGATGTATTTGCCTCGTTTGTGAGAACGTTTTGAAGTCCGCTTCTTTCTGCTCAAGCCTCTTCCTGGGTACTGTGCTCTGCTGGATCACCTCCTGAGGTTGTGAGGTTGCACCTCAAAAACTATCCCTGAGCAGATTACTGCAAGAGTTAGGTCCTTCCGATGCCTCTCTCCGCACTAGCAGGGGTCTTAGCACACAGCCAGCACCTCCCAAGGGGATGCTGGGACAGGCCCCACAGCCCAGACTCCCACAGCAAGCTGCCCACAGGGATCATGGTGGCTGAGGACAGGGTGCAGTGCCAAGACTGCAAACCTAAAGCCCTTTCAAGCTGCCCTTCCTAGTCCTGTAATTGTACCAACTTCGCAGTCAATCCTAAGAGAGCTTTATGTTTGCACATTATTGCACAATTTGAAGAAAATGTTTTTTCATGTTTTATCCCACTTGTTACTTCCAACTTTTCCTAAACATCAACCTTTTTTTTAACTCCCTTTTTAGAGATGAAGTACCTGATCTTCTGACACCTTAGTAAGATGACAAGTGAGTGACTACATCAGGCCAGCTTTGTGTTCCTTCCTTCTGTGCCAATTTCCTCCCCCTCCTGACTTCTTCTCTAATCCCTGCTATCACCATGGTCTACACCTTCATTCTGTGCCCCAAATGCCAGCTGCACACCCACCACCCTCACCTGTCACCACACCCACCCTGTCCTCCCTGGTCTGCAGAGCTCCCCATCACATCCTACCATATTCCAGCTGTGGATGCCTGTCAGGTCCTGAATACTTTCAAGGGAGATCTGGGGACTGTAACCCCCAGCAAGGCATGACATGAAAATAAGCCTCCATGCCTTGGATTAGTCCCTACAGTTTAACAAACTGGAACAATACAGGCTCGGGGAGTATGAGGAAGAAGTGGGGAGAAGTGAGATATAATTATCCCTCTCTTTCTCCCCTTCAACTTAGTCTGTTTTTTTAAAAAAATCTTTTCTGTCTTTTCTCCTGTTTTACAACAGAATTTTACCTAAATGGAATGAAGTGAACACACTGTGATTTCTTCCATTCTTTATTTCCTTGCCTAATACCTCTCCTCCATCCTTACATCCTTGCAATAACTTACACTCATGCACCTGCGGTATCTGTCGTCAAGATGATCCCAGATATCTTGGGACATCAAACTTGCTTCGAGTCTACTTTCTAAGGGTGGCCTGCAACTCACAGAGAGAAAACGGAATTTTCATCACATTAATCCAATTTAAATTATACTCACCAAAGTAACAGATCGCAATAAAATTTATCTTCTCTTTTCTGTCATTTGTGTGCTCACTGCTCTGATAAACAATCATTCCAATTTGGAAGAGGGAAGAATCAAGGAAAGCATAATTGAATTCTGATACCACTTGGGAAATATGGTCGTAGATGTGAGAATGTTAAGAAGGTGCAAAGGACACTAAGAAAATCATTTGTGTAGCTGGCACACTGTGTATTTTACCTGCAGATTCCTGGACAAGGTTCATAAAAGAAAACACTCTCAGATCACATTATGCACATTTTTCATAAGAGTGAAACACAGCTTTTATCTGAGGGTACTTTTCAGGAGAAAGCATTGAGAGAAATATCCGTCTTATAGCCGCCTCAATACTCAGCCGGGAAGACAATCAATATTTAATGACAAGAGAGCCACAACAGGAACGATGGGGAAAATGGGGTTCTTTCCTCTTTAAATAATCTGTAGTGCATTTTTTAATGCAACTGCAGTTAGCTAAAGGGGATAGCGTGGAACTAGCTCATCCTATTTCCCCAAATCACCAATAGCACATATTACATAGACAACAAATAATGCTTGATGTCATTCCAAATATTTTCTCGCATTCCTTGGTTTTATTCCCTTTACAATCCTGTGAGTCAGTCGGAAAGTACATTATTTTTGCAAGTGATAAAGAGGAGGAAGAAGTCTCTTGCCAGGGTTGACACAGCTAGTTAGTGATGGTGTTTGATTGGAACCCGAGTTTGTTGAACCCCCAGCACCACATCAATCTATTATGCTAGTTCCATACTGGCCATGAGCTTGCAGGCATTCCTGGAATCCATGAAAATTGTATTTGCGATTGAGACCCATCTGATTAATTGTGCTCTGTGTCCAAGCCAAAGAATGTCATATTTAATTTAGAAAAATGGAGGTTTAAATGTAAATGCAGCCAATGTCTCACATGCAAGCCTCCTGCCTTGAATTTTTTGTAGCATGTCTCTTTCAAAGAGCTAAGGAAAGTTTGCAGCCTCTTGCTAATCCTCCCAACATGCCTGTGAAAGGCCCAGTGGGCAGTTTTAATTATGCCTGGTTTACAAATAGAAAAACTGAGACGCAGATGGTGAAAAATGGAGCTGAGTAAGGGATTTCCCCGGAACCACTGGCATATCAGACCCAGGCCACGGCTTGCCAGGCCTGCACAGTCTCCGCTTGGCCACGTTTTCTGAGTAAGATGCCTCAAATGGCAGATGAGCATTAAAGACTCTGGTGTGTTTCAACTGCAATATACACGTACTTTGAGAGGTGGTAAAATAAATGGTTCAGAGCATGAGGTTGTTGTGAGGGGCAAATGGCGTGTATGGAAATTGCTTGGCACCAAGTCGCTGGCAGGTAGTGTGGGCACAAGAAATTAGGCTCTGCCTTGAAAGAAATGAGGCTACTTCTCTAGACACTCAATAAATAGTTATGGAAGAAAGGAAGAAAAAAAGAAAGTGAGGGAAGGAGAAGCCTTTTAAAATAGAAATCTTGGCTCATTATCCTTTTCCTGCAACTCATTGGAGTCTCCTGAAGTGTTTTATCTTCTGTAACATGGTGGGTTTGGTGGTCTAAACACCATTTGAAAATGTATATTTTGGCCATAATATTTTTTAACACTGCCCTTCATGTAAGTCAACTCCCACCTCACTGTGCAGGCTTGAATTACCAATAGTTACCCCAACCTAACCAATAAATTGAAAGTAGACACATTCTGTCTATTATGATTGGTTTCAGCATTAGTGTAAAACAATGACAAGCCTTTTTTAAAGTAACTAAATATATTTGGCTATATTGCAATAGTCTGTCAGGTGCCCATCACAAAAGCAATTCTTTTCTTTTTCAATCCTTTTCTTGGTTATCTCCAAAAATAAAGCATCATTCTTCCCTATATGCCAGTTGCAGCCAGATACGCTGTGATGTAGGTACTATGCACAATTAAGATTCTGAAAACTTTGCTTAGAAAACCAAAAGAAGGATGTTGGAAAAATTCATGTCATTCACTGGCTATGTGGCTTTCTTTACAGCTACATTCAGTCTTCTACCCCTCAATTCTAACACACCTAAGAAAAAGCCTCTGATACTAAAGAAGGCTTGAAATGGTTATCTGTCTTCCAGCTTGTCAGACTCAGTTGCTCTACTCAATACAATATTATTAACTATGTCTACGTTAAAAAATAACGAGTAAAAAAAAAATGCTTGATTGCTTAGAAAGAGAGATTGCTAAATATGGAAAAATTGAATTGCTTTTAACCTTGCCTAGGTAATGTGTACAACTATCCTTTCAATGTTTAGTCCCATTATTTAATGTGTGAAAATAAATAAATAAAGCCACTGCTGACAGAAGTGGCAATATAATATCATTTAATCTGCAGTTCGCGGGGCATTTAAAAATAATAATTTCGAAAAGAGCATTTGAAAACATTTGATCTTAAAAATGAATATTTTGCTTATTCTAGTGTTTGTTGATTTGAAGGCTTTGAGGTCAGCCCAGTAAATATTCAGTTTGCTTGGCACAAACTGTGCAGGAATCTAATAGAAAGCAATATTGTTGAAAATGGATATCAATTGAAAACAGAGAGCAGTGTCAACTATTCCCCACTGGGAACAGACAACAATAAAACCAGTCAAGCATTACACAGCCGAGCCTGCCAAATGTCATTAGAGTGGAGAAAAAAGGAAAAGAACATGGTAGGGAAAGAAGCACTTTGCTTTATTTTTTTTTCCTCCAATTTAAAAAGACACACACACACACACACACACAACACACAAACTGGTGAGGGGTGGAAGGAGAACATTTAGCAAATAAGGACAATAAAACCTAAAATTGTCCAAGCCAGAGTCACCACTCCCTCAAGCTGGCATATTCTCTTTTCCTTCTAAAAATGATTACATTATAAAGATTTTCAAATAATTTTTCTGTCTTTTCAGCTGATTCTTTCTCCCCTAATAACTCTTTTATTCAGGTGCCTTTGCAATTACAAAGTTCCCAGTTTTTAAGCCAGCATTACAATGTCATTGATGGCAATCATGTTTCTATCATCATGTATTTAATTGATCTGACTTATGGGTTTTTGAAAAGGCATACTTTTTCATTGTTACCAGCAAGCTTCAGTGGAGAGCTTTACAAAAAAGGGGGCTGCAGAGAAGCCCTATATCTGGGTGAAAAGAAATATTTACAGTAGTGCCGAAATGTATGAAATGATGGGGACGTGGGAAAGTAATCGCTGGGCAATGGGATCAGGGGGGACAATATCATCACCCCCGCCCCACCTGAAGGCAGAATTGGGAACCAGTGACTTAGCCCCAAAACTTCTGCCATATCTGTGGCATTTTCATTGATGATTTGTAAATTTTCAAACAAAGAAAAATTGTCTCCTACAGACAATGGTCAAGCTGCTGAACAGCCAGCCAAGAGCTCCCCCTAGTGAAGCTGCACACATATCGGTGGAGCTCCAGCCCCGCACACAGGCCCACACTCTCACACACACACTCACACTCACACACACACAATCTTAGACGGGATTCGCTAGTCCAAAATCTTGTCCACCCCACATTCTTTTAAGACAACATGAAAAAAGCAATGACCCAAACTCTCCTGGTTTTTTCCTACTCTTCATTGTTCAGCCCCACACCCAGCAGTGAAGAGCCAGAGAGAACTCCCTTGTAGAAGGCAAAACTGTCAATCTGATCACATTATTTTGAAATAGTAATAATCACATATTGGCTCCAAATCTGCATCCTCAAGTAGATGCTATCAATGTAGAAAGTCCTCAGGGGCAGCATATTACTGTGTGATTAGCATAATAACTTTGTTGTGTAAACAAAAGACAGGCTTGAATATGAGAAATATATCTTACATTACACTGGTGCTACAGCTTCTACAGAAAAACCTATTGTCTTTAGCCAATCTTTATTTTGGTTCCAGGATTACTGTGATTAAACACCTACTGATACTTGCAAGCAGCTTTCTGTGTGAGCTTACTGCATTCGTATACACGCATGCATAAGACCATATATTTTATTGCAGAACAATATATAGAACACTCATCTTATTCATATTTAACAGAACTAATTTGCTATAACACCAGCATTGCATCTCCCAAGTCAACCCTAATTCCTTCAAATACATTTTGGCTTCCTCCAAAAAGATACTTTATTGGTTTTATGAGCCTTGATAGGGCTCTGAAGGGAGAATAGGCATTCTTTAGGGGAAAGAAAGTAGCAAATGTAGAAATCAGATGCAGAGATGAAAGGGATTTAATATCTTCCTAAAAATTCTTTGAGAGCCATGTCAACGTTTTTTAGGAATATTCAAATGACTGATGTTTTATAATTAACAGCTGCTTATATTAAGCACTGAGAACTCCCTAGCTCTTGCTAATATATCTTTTCTTAACTCACAGGTCCACAAGACAAGCGGTAATAGCTCTAAGATACTAAAGGTAACTCTATTTTCCTGGGAGTTTCTAACCCTAGAATGCAGTTTGTGAGATGCCGTACATTTATACTCAATCCTTGAAACTAGCAGACATCAGAATGACACAGGATAGGTTATTTTTATATAGTAGTGCTTTTATTATCAAGCTTTTTTGAGTAAAATCATATGCATATGAAACTAAATTTAAATAAATCCATTGATTATAAATACTACTACTTACCTCCCCAGAGGATGGTGACAACACTGAATTCTTTGCAAAGCTTCAGTGGGGCACGCTGCTATATAAATGCAAATCACAAAATTTTGTTTTTATTATAATATTTTCTAGAGGATATTTTAACAAACTCATTTAAAATACTCAGATTTTTGTCCCTTTCTTGATTTTTATACCTTCACAAAACAAAAAGAGAACAGGTGGGGGGCTAGGGATGGTACCATAACTAAGCCATGCAATGGGACAAATGCAGATATTGCCAATTTTACCCATTGCTGAAATGTCAGGGCAAAAACTTCACTTTTATAAAACCCACACCTATGATGAACTCTTCTACAATTCACTGTTGGACTGTAGGTATACAATTTGGCCTGCAAAAACTGATTTTCTTCCCTTAAAAATGGGGGAATGATCATGCACAATACCTCCTAGAATCAAAAAGAAACCACTATCTAAAGAACTGAATTTAGACCTATTACGTTAATTAAAATTCTGTAGGCATCTCTGAAAGTGTAATTTGGCCCAATGTGTTTAAAAAAAAATTCATGAAAATTAGCTAATGAATATTGTGCAGTCACTTCCCTAACATAAAATAACTCAACCATTTAAATTGCACAAATTCTGAAATGGTCTCATTTAGAATACGTCGTTGTTTGCTTGTTTGTTTTAGAAGAGCTTAACCTAATAACATGGTGAGATTGTATCTTTTTAAAAATTCCAATTTTTTATGAATTAACAAGAGGCTCATGCCTGAATTTTTGTATGAGTTTAGCTATTACAACCCTAAATACTAAATTCTGACAATATTTACAGCTGCTTACACTCATTAATCAGAATTTGGTCCTGTCAGTTCCCCCTAGATTGGGAGTCAGGAGTCTCAGGCATTTGAGCTGGCACTGACAATTACTGACTGCTTGATCTTGAGCAAGCCACTGTGTCCTTGGACTTTCAGTTTCTTCATCTGTAAATTATGGGTAATAACATCTGCCCTGTTGACCTCACGGGATCGCTGTGAGACTTAAATGAGATAGCACGTGTGGTAAGTGCTTTAAATATGAAAAGTGCTAGATAAATACATTCCCTAGTATTGAAAAGTAATATCTTAGTAAATGATCTATTTAGTGCTCTTTAAAGAACCTTCTACAACCCTCTAAATTGTTCTTGTTTTATTTATTTTTAGGAAAACAATAAATGTTGAGTGGTTTATTTGCAAAGATTTATTTTTTAAAAAATCAGTCTTTGGTATCATTAGAACTTTAGTTAGGTATCTACCTCAGTTCTAACTCCTCTTCTCTCATCAGAATTGCCTTCCAAATGGTACGAGAACACGGATCATATATAGAACTATCATGTTCCTTGGTTTGGGTTCTCCCAGCCTAGAAGGTATGGTCCAGAAGTTTTTCATGGGAGAATTTGGAGAGAGGGTCGTGGAGCAGAGAGAGGCTTTATCTGCCCTTGACCCCATCATGACCAAAATGGAGGAACCAGCTCAAAGATATATTCCTTTTTAAAAATTGGAACCATATGGAATACTATTCAGCAGTAAAAAGAAATGAACTACCGATACACACAGCAACACAGATGAATCTCAAATATACTAAATGAAAGAAGCTAGACTTGAAGGCTTATATGTCTGATGCCATTTCCATGACATTCTAGGAAAGGCAATAACTATATAACTGTAGGACAGAAAACAGATCACCAGTTGCCAAGGACTGGGGGTGGCAGGACAAGGATTGCATACAAAGGGGCGTGAAGAAGTTTTTGCAGGTGCGGGACTATGCTATATCTTGATTATGGTGGTGGTTATGTGACTGCACGTGTCTGTCAGAGCTCACAGTCAAAAGGGGGAATTTTACTATCTGCAAATTATAGCTCAATAAACCTAACTTAAAAAAAAAGAAGAAGAATCAGAAAAGTCAACATGAATTTATTACCCTGCTTGGATTGCGACTCTTCCTTTAAAATCAAATTGTATTTCCATGGTAATTCAAACTGTTCTCTGGTAAAATTAAGTCATATTAAGCTAATCAGACATGTAATTGAATATGGTTAAACTTTAAAATAAAGTTTTCAGTACATATCTACCACATCAGTGATTAATTTCCAGAGAGTACAAAAAGTGTAATTATCTTACAATGATAACTATTTCATTTTTATTGTTTCCCAATGGTAACAAAAGATTTCAAGTCTTATAAGCATAGTTATATAGATTTTACCTCTCCCCATCCTAATCTAGCCCTTAGAGAATTGTTTATAACTTTGTTTTATAAGCGTTGCCCATAAGAATGGGAATATGTCCCCTCCTATGGGGCTGTCAGTCAAAAATTTCAGTTGGTTACAGAGGACCTCACTTGAATTCTGAGTAAAATATGTGCCCAGAAATATCTGATCAAGGGCCCAAAGAAGAGAAAATAAAATGAATGAATCAAAAATAGCCCTAGAATTCTTCCAAGAATTGCAACCTATACATATACTTATGGATAACATGCTATAAAATGCTAGTATTAAAAATCTTTTCTTCCTAAAGATTCAGATGCAGCTTCAATGATTTTATTTTTTATTCATAGAATTGTAGAATTTTTAAAGACAGGCTGAGAGATAGTGAGCAGCTCCTTCCTAGGACAGTCATTGAGAGAGGGGATTAGGGGGAACATATTTGGAGCAAGGAGGAGCTGGAGGAAAATACCACCTCTCTCCAAATCCCCACTGGAAGCTTCTGTCGTAAAATGCTATATAAAGCAATGCCCATACAATCTATCGCTGGAAATACAATTATTTGCAGGTGTCTCAAAGCCATTTAGGCTCATTCACTCTTCTTTTCTCCTCATTGACATTAGTTTAATCTGTGAAAATCAGATCACAATCATGCCAGACTTTTTACCTCATTAGTTTTCTATTGTCTGTTCTGAGGCACCACGTACATTCCTATCTCCAGGCAAGACTGGTTCTTGTCTGCACTTGGCTTCTACATCTCCCCCCTCTTCATTCTTACAAGAAACACTTTCGATTTAATAATTTAGCTACTTCTGGAGCTAAATAGAAAAGATTTCACCTGCATTTTTTTTTTGAAAACTGACAACTTTAGGATATAAACGTGTTTCTAGCTGTTGTTTGAATCATGCATGAGATAGATACGAAACATCCACACACCCAGTAATTCTCTATAGATGATAAGTTATAGTAAATATATATAATGCTGTTTCTTCATTGTGTTAAATCACAACAAAGTGGTTTTCTTGGTAAATTTGTATCTCTTGCATGTCTTTATCACTGTGATAAGAGAATCCTTACCTAGCATTGTTTTAACTATATTTGGGAAGAGGTTAGGGCACCCACTCCATACAACCAGATCCAGGGACATTAGCAAGAGGGTGCAGGTGTTTTCTACAAAGCCTTGAACTTAGGCATTTAAGATTACTGTGATTTTTACTTCTCCAGATGTTGCCTCACACACACAGTAGATAAAATGTTGAAATTCCTTGTCAACTAATTGTATAGCAAGAAAATGTATTTCTTTTATATTTTAGCTAGTATATCATTTCTACATAGGTCTGATACATATTTGAGGCTCTGAAATCTAATTTTCTGATTTGGGGCTCAGGGTCAGATATTATAACCCTCAGAAATTGGGGTCAATAATAAAATTGCTGATAGGTCTTTGAACTACTACACATTTCGGTGCTAGCTATGTTATTAACTTTTCAAGAAATCTAAGTTATATTTACAATGTCATGAACTGTTCCCTCCATTGTTTATTTCCTTATTGAATATGAGCAGAAATTACCCGCCATACAGAGAAGCATCAGATCTCCTGACTAAACAAGTTTTACTTCCTTTGGGAAAAAAATAGTAATAATAACCTTTGATTGTATAAGAACATCATAATCTACATTGTCATTCCTGATTCAGCCCATGCCAAGAACACAGGACGATTTACATATGCTCTAATCAAATATTTGGGGGCTGGGGATTCGCACCGCGTATCTCCAGATCAGGATTATGTGACATGCCTTGGATTCTAGCCAGGTTTAAGGCTCTTCATTTTTAAAACAATAACCACCTGCTAAAAGAAGAAAGAAAGCCATTTCCTTCTTGACATTCGTTAGCTTAGGATCAGCAGAATCTTCCTGCTGCTCAGATTGAAATGTAATAGCTGCAAGGTTGAAAACTGAAATCTTGCACTAAGCACTTCATTGCTGCTGGCTTGTAATTTTTTTCTCTTCCAAAATTACATACACAAAGCAGTTTTAGACTCTGTAATCAGATATTTTGCCTCATACTGCTGTGTGATTTGGGATGTTTTCTTTCTTGTCCTTTTTTTTTTTTTTTTTTTAGAACTAGGTCTGCACAATCCGTACTCTCAGGGTATATACACAAGCTCTGGACTGTCATTGCTGTTATATGACATTTGGGGAATTTTGACCAAGCTAAATGAGCAAGATGAACTCAGACTAGTTAACTTTTATGGGGCCCAAAGCCCTCAACTCAGATTGACTCGACTCATTTTTATTTGTTTGTTGTCCAGTATTACAGCAATCAGTAGATATATGTGTTGCAGGGCGAGAAGTCCTGGGAGAGGAGAGGCAAGGAGCAAGTGTAGGCCAAAGGAAAAAAGGACTTGACAGCCTCAAGGTGTTGCTTTAGAATATGCTTGGATTTTGCAGGGTCATGGAATGCATCCAACTTTGTCTACATACGGCGATTCTCCCAAGAGTCCTCTGGTTTCTCTCTGTGCTGAGCTGACAATGGCATTATCATTTTATCCTGTCATCAGTCCAAGTACCTCTAGTATGGAATCATTTGGGGAAAAAAAACAGATTCGTAAAATTCGTAAACAAGCAACAAACATTTTGAAAAAATGCTATATTTTATTTGCAAAATGTACAATTAACACAGCATGGTAGTGCACTTTTTTAAGCACCACCACTTTGGAACCAACATTTTCCCCTCACAATGCATTATTATTTATAAATGTGCTCAACAGTTAATATCTGTATTTTTAAAAAAGTATAATATAGCACACTGCTTCAGCATACTGTGGCAATACACTTCCATTTATAGAATTTCGAGTTTACAAATGCATTTTTTCAAGTTTTTCAAATGGACTCTTTCTTTACATATTAATATATATCTCTATATGTACTATCATATTTCTGTGTGTATTATTCAGTCCTTTCCTAGATGTCATCTGACCTCAAGCTTACCTTGTCTAAAAAGCAACATTATCCACAATTTGGTTCTCAACTTTCTGCACCACAATTCATCCATTCGCCCAGGCTTATAAAACATAGAAATCATCTTAGAATCCTTCCTTCCCTCCATTTATTTATATAATATCAAGAAATAAAGAAAGCAAGCAACAGAATTGGATCAGGAGATACTATTTTCAATTATTTATCTTGGAATGTATAAAAAGGGACTACATAATAAAGCAAACTTAAGCTAAGGTATGAATGTAAATTCATATTTCTAATAGCCTTCTTGATAATTAGAAAAACATTTGGGCTGTCTTTGTATCATATCCGATGTGATCAGATTTTCAGACTTTACCTTGACATAGGCGTGAAGAAACACATACACTGGAGGCATGAAAAACACCTGCTGTGCCGTTTCCTTTGTTCGTTTGCGATTGCACTATTAGCATTCCCTTCAACCCACAGATGCTTTGCAAAGGTCATCTGAAACTATTTGCCCATTGTATCAGGATTGGTTTACCTAAAATTAGATAACATTATCCATAAATACATTTAACCCTCCATAGGTAAACTGCAAAGTGTTTGAAAACACGAAAAGCCAATGGCTGAGAGAGTGCACCGCTGGCAAGTCCTGTGCTTTGTGGAGCTCCCCTTGCAGCCCCTGAATCCTCAGGCCTTGTACGTGAAATGCAACCATCTGATGCATGGATCCTGGGAAGATGCTCGTGTCACTCTGTATATTAAACATTAGTGAAGCTGAATGTTGTTACTTCTTTAGGTTAACAAAAACCCTATAGATAGAAGTTCTAATGTTTTCTTGTTGCATCCCAGCGGAGCATCTTGCACCTCCCCTGAGTGTATATGCCCCATTTCAGGGATCGTTAATGGATTAGTCAGAGTTCTCCAGAGAAACAGAACCAAGAGGATATACGGTAGTCCCTCGGTATCCTTGGGGGATTGGTTCCAGGACCCCTCTGCAGATACCAAAATCCACCAATGCTCAAGTCTCTTATATAAAGTGGCACAGTATTTGCATATAACCTATACATATCATCCCCGTATACCTTGTCATCTCTAGATTACTTACAACACTTAATGCAATGCCTACACATCACTTCTTTCGCATGAATTCAATGTAGTACTCAGGGTGCAGCAAATTCAAGTCTTACTTTTGAAACCTTGTGGAATTTTTTTTCTGAATATTTTTTATCTGAAGTTGATTGAATCCATAAATGCAAAACCCACAGATATGGAGGGCTGACTGTGTGTGTGTATATAGGAGAGACAGAAAGAGAGATAGTTTAAGGAATTCACTCACGCAATTTGTGGGGGCTGGCAAATACCAAATCTGTAGGGCAAGTCAGCAGGTTGGAGATTCAGGTAAGAGTCGATGTTACAGTCTTGCGCCTGAAGGCTTGAAGCTTTGGCAGAATTTTATGTTGCAGTCTGGAGGCAGACTATCCTTTCTTTGGGAAACCTCAGTCTTAGCTCTTAAGGCCTTCAACTAATTGGATGAGGCTACTCACACTAAGGAGGGTAACCTGCTTTACTTAAAGTTGACTGATTATAAATGTTAATTGCATCTTTAAAATACCTCTACAGCAACATTTTAACTAGTGTTTGATCAAATAATTGGTTGATACGGTCTAGCCAAATTGACACAAAATTAACCACCACAGTTACTATTCACTGTGCTGTAGGGAAAGACCCCACCACAGATGGACAAAATGACAGGCTGCTTTCCTCTTCCATCTTATCCCACCCCCGCAGGCCTCAGTGCGGAGAAGAGGGGAGCGAGAGCAAGAGAGCAGACCCCCCACTCTGCTGTAGACCCATGCTGGGAACTCTTCTCTGCCCTGAGAGAAGAGAGCTTTGAATCAAATCAAAAACTGAATCTTAGAAATCAGCATGACTGAATCTTAATTACTAAGATGAAACTGTGTTAATCACTGAAGGGGACTAGAAACTTGTGGAATTGGACTGAGCTGTCATCAAGACAAGTGCAAAATGGGAAAGGAGAGTTCAACACAGCACAATGGTGACCACATTGGAAAAATCAAAATCCTAGGGAAATGTCATATTTTGAGACTTCAGAAGCATCTTTGCTCTTTGTGCACATATACAAAGAGCAGAGAGCAAAGATGCCATGGAGGAAACTGGGACAGGCTAGCAGAGGGAGGCGTGGAAGTGGTTTTGTTGTGGAGTGTAACACAGAGCTTCCAGGTAGACTGTGTGGACAGGCTTGCCAAGAGCCAGGGCTGGCCCAGCCTTGGTGAGTGGCAGTGGTCATCAAACACCCAGACCACAAACTTCCAGGTCAGGAACATATTGGCTTGGATCTGGGCTATGCCCAGTCAAGCATGTTATTTACTTCTTTCTTTATACCTCAGTTTCCCCAACTGTGAAATGGAAATCATAATGGCTACTTGTTTTATAGAGCTGCTATTTGGGTTAAATGGTGGCACATAATAAATAAGTGGTTCAGTAAATGTTAGCTAGAGTCATTATCACCATCATCCTCTTCATCATTAGATGGCAAAAGTTACTTCTTCTCTGCTAAAAGTGAAGCATCTGGTAAACTCTTGACTCACTCTACTGAAAGTTTTATGCCTTAAAATAAGATATTGGCTGCCTTTTGCAGAACTCCTATATCTTAATGGATACTCTGCTAAAAGCATTTCTTATGTAATTGCCACAGTAACGCCACAAGGTGGATATTGTCTGCATTTTACAGATACGAAACATCACTGAGGTTTGGATAGGCTTACCAATTTGCCCAAGGTCATGCAGCTCATCAGCGCTATGCCATTGCCACCATAACACCATACTGAGCATGGACCTCCTGCCAGAAAATTTGCAGACCATGTGGAAGTGTCGGTAACACTAAAAGAAAGTGGTTGTGCCGACAGTAAGTTTGAATTGTAATGAAAAGAACTGAAGGCATACTCATAAACGTATACTTGATTTTAGGTGAGCAGATTCCAAAATATTTGTGGATGGGGAGGAATGATGGATATGTTACCACAGACATTAGACTCTATGGATGGGAAGCTATAATCAAACAAATTTCTAATAGTCAAGTTAAATATGGTCGAAGGGGGAAAGGCAATCAAAGAAGCAGATGCGGCTATACAGGGATTTCTCTGATGAACTAGGATTCTAAAAGATCTTCATCAAAATGTGTCAGTCACCAAACACGAAGGAAAGGCACCAATAAGAAGGATTAGTGTCTGCTTGGCTAAGTCCAGAACAAGCTGAATGTTGGAGAAAATGCCAAGGACAATAAAAATGTTGTTAAATTTTGGCAAGGAAATAAAAGAAATATAAAGGAATAGATTGACCTGTTGCTTAGAGTAGGTGATATAATGTTGAGAGGATGATAGAGAAAAGGAATAATTACTCACCTCTAGTTTTGCTTATTTTTTTTCCTCACCAAAAAATATTTATCTTCAAATTGCAAGGTGCTGTAGAATTTCTGGTCAATAAAGATTAAGAAAACATATAGTTGCTTTAAAGTCTCCAATCGCAGACATATTTTTATTCCTAATAATTTGCTGGTGGAATTGCATAATCACTGCTAATAATCAGGAGAAATCAAAATGAGGGGAAAAAAGACCCACTCAGACCCCTGTTGTCCTCAAATTCCCAATAGTGTATCAGGGTATGTCCTGCCTCACCAGAAGCATCAAATGCTGCAGGCAGAGCAAGCCAAAAGGTGGAAGGTACAGGGACAATGGAAATTATTGAACAAACAACTAAGTTAATATATCAATTATCCTTTCAGGGAAAAAAACCTCAGATTTTCCAGAGCCTAAGGATTAAGGAAGAGTAAATCTTGGCACCTTTGCCCAGCAAGATTACATGCAGCTTTTTGTTTGTTTGTTCTTTTGAGTACATGTGATTTTTTTTTATTTCAAAATATTACAGGGTACAAATAATTTTGGTTACATGAATCACTTTTACAATGATTGAGTCATGGTTATAAGAGCGCCCATCATCCAGCTATTGTTCATTTTACCCGTTATGTAGGTTTTCACCCATCCCTTCCTCTCCCCTCCCCCCGGTTGATTTCCATTGAGTTTTACTTCCCTCTGTGCACACGTGTGCTCATCTGTTAGTTCCAATTGAGTACTGAGTACGTATGGTGTTTGTTTTTCCATTCTTTAGATGCTTCACTTAGGGTAATGGTCTCCAGTTTCATCCAAATTGTTGCAAATGGCATTAAGTCATCCTTCTTTATAGCTGAGTATGTCATGGTGTAC
>NW_012144966.1:9709124-9774688 GCF_000956105.1 Propithecus coquereli | reverse complement strand
AGTCTCTGCATAAATTCTTTGCCTAGGCTGATATCTATAATAGAAGAATTTTACATTTTCTTCTAGAATTCTTATGGTTTCATGCCTTATGTTTAAGTCCTTTATCCATCTTTAATTAATTTTTGTAAGTGGTGAGAGATATGGATCCTGTTTCATTCTTCTGCATGTGGCTATGCAATTTTCCTGCACCATTTATTGAATAGGTCTTCTTTTCCTCAGTGTATATTGCTGTCTGCTTTGTCAAAGATCAGTTCGCTATATGTGGATCATTTGATATCTGGGTTTTCTATCTCTTCCATTGGTCTATGTCTCCATTTTTGTGCCAATACCATGCTGATTTAGTTACTATAGCCCTGTAATATAGTTTGAAATCTGGTAATATGATGCCTCCTGATTTGTTTCTACTGCTTAAGATTGCTTTGGCTTTTCAGGCTCTTTTCTGGTTCCACATGAAGTGCAGAATTATTTTTTCTAGATCTCTGAAATACAACATTGGTGTTTTGATGGGGATTGCATTGAATCTGTAAATCACTTTGGGTAGTTTGGATATTTTAACAATGTGATTCTACCAATTTATGACCATGATATATTTTTCCACTGGTTTGTATCATCTGTGATTTCTTTCCTCAGTGATTCGTAGTTCTCTTTGTAGAGATCTTTCACCTTTGTTAAGTATATTCCTAGGTATTTTATTTTCTTTGTGGCTATTATGAATGGTATTAAGTCTTTGATTTGACTCTCAGCTGGACTATTATTGGTGTATAGGAATGCTACCGATTTGTGTACATTGATTTTCTAACCTGAGACTTTGCTGAATTTATTTATCAATTCCAGGAGTCTCTTAGTGGAATCTTTGGGATTTTCTAGGTATAAGATCATATAATCTGCAAAAAGGGATAATTTGAGCTCCTCTTTCCAGATTTGAATACCCTTAATTTCTTTCTGTTGCCAATTGCTCCGGCTAGGACTTCCAGCACTATGTTGAATAGAAGTGGTTACAGTGGGCATCCTTGTCTTATTCCAGTTCTTAGTGGGAATGCTTTCAAATTTTCCCCATTCAATATGATGCTGGATGTGGGATTGTCATATGTGGCTTTTATAATTTTGAGATTTATTCCTTCTATGCCTGGTTTGTTGAAAGTTTTTATCATGAAAGGGTGCTGAATTTTATCGAATGCTTTTTCTGTATCTATTGAGATCATCATGTGGTCTTTGTTTTTACTTCTGTTTATGTGGTGAATCACATTTGTTGATTTACATATGTTGAACCATCCTTGCATCCCTGGGATGAAGCCCACTTGATCATGGTGAATTATTTTTTTGATAATCTGTTGAATTTAGTTTGCTAGTATTTTATTGAGGATTTTTGAATCTATATTCACAAGGGATATTGGTCTATAGTTTTCTTTTTTTGTTGTGTCCTTTGCTGGCTTTGGTATCAAGGTGATACTAGATTCATAGAATGTGCTGGGGAGGATTCCTTCTTCTCTGTATTATGGAATAATTTCTGCAGAATGGGCCCCAACTCTGTTTTGTAGGTCTGGTAAAATTTGGCTGTGAATCTATTTGGTCTGGGGCTTTTTTTGTTGTTGGAAGATTTTTTATTGCTGCTTCAGTCTCATTGTTCATTATTGATTTTTCAGGAGTTCTATTTCTTCCTGAGTGAATCTTAGGAGGTTGTGTGTTTCCAGAAATTCATCTATTTCCTCTACATTTTTTACTTTATGTGCATAGGGATTTTCACAGTATTCACAGATGATATTTTGTATTTCTGTGATACCAGTTGTAATATCTCCTTTTTCATTTCTAATTGAGTTTTTTGAGTCCTTTTTCTTCTACTCCTGGTTAATCTAGCAAGAGATCTATCAACTTTGTTTATCTTTTCAAAGAACCAACTTTTTGTTTCATTGATCTTCTGTATAATTTTCTTATTTTTTATTTCATTTACTTCTGCTCTGACCTTAGTTATTTCTTTTCTTCTGCTGGCTTTGGGCTTGGATTGCTCTTCCTTTTCTAGTTCCTTGACACATGTCATTAGATTTTTAATTTGTAATCTTTCTTTTTGTTGTAGGCACTTAAGGCTGTGAATTTTTCCCTTAGAACTGATTTTGCTGTATCCCATAGATTTTGATAGCTTGTGTCCTCTTCATCATTCAGTTAGAGGAATCTTTTAATTTCCATCTTAATTTCATCTTTTTTTTATTTAAAATTTTTTTTATTTCAGCATATTATGGGGGTACAGATGTTTAGGTTACGTGTGTTAATTTCATCTTTGATCCAATAATCATTCAGTAACAGGTTGTTTAATTTTCATGACTTCGTGTAAAATTGAGTGTTTCCCTTAGAGTTAGTGGATTTCTAGTTTTATTCCACTGTGGTCTGAGAAGGTACATGGTATGATTTTAATTTTGTTGAATTCATTGAGCCATGTTTTATGGCCTAAAATATGATTAATCTTGGAGAATGTTCCATGTGCTGATGAGTAGAATGTATGTTCGGTAGTTTTTGAGTAAAATGTTCTGTAAATGTCTGTTAGGCCCAATTGTTCTATAGTCCCATTTAAGTCCAGGGTTTCTTTATTTACTTTCTACTTGGATGATCTATCCAGTTCTGTCAGTGGGATGTTGAAGTTCCTGATAATTAAATGTTATTGTTTATCTCTCTACTTAGGTCTAGTAGAGTTTGTTTTATGAATTTGGGCACTCCTGTGTTAGGTGCATAAATATTTATGATTGTTATGTCTTCTTGTTGAATTGCTCCCTTTACCATTATATAATACCATCCTTGTCTTTCTTTACTACTGTTGATTTAGAGTCAATTTTATCGGATATGAGAATGGCTACACCTGCTTTCTTTTGGTTTTCATTTGACATGCAGCCCTTTTTCAACTTCATGCCAGGGCAGTTACTAGAAAGTGAGTTTCAATGTTGAACTAACGTTCTCTTTTCTAGAATATTCCCTCCCTCTCATAGACTTGTGTATGTCCTCTGAAACAAAGAGTACCTACCAATTGAGGGTCCATGCACTGAAGTCAGCCTACAAGCCTATTTTGCTGTTTGGTGTCATTTGTTTGGGTTTTTTGTTGTTATTGCTTTTAAGTGGGTCATATGCACTCCACAATGCCCAGAACCTTCTGCTGTCTTCCTTTCCTCTATCCCGTCATGTATACTACCTGTCTACCAGCATGGGTGTAACCTGACTTTGGAACCTTTCTCTGGACCACATAAAAAAAATCGGATCCTTCTCCTTTTGCACCCTTCACATCCTTAAAGCCTTAGGATGTTTGAACAAGTTTATGCCAAAGACTGAGCCCTTCACCAGGCCACTAAAGAGGACTTCTATCAGTGACTCTCCAACATTTTTATTTCAGCTCCCATCTCAGGGCCAAAGATTCTGGGACCCAGATCAACAACCCTTCCTATGGTCCATAACTTAGCAATAAAAAATAATTACAGAGGATCAATATTTTAAAGTTGCAATAAATTTATTGCTAACCACATAATTTAATTGCTCATTGTTTATTCCATAAAGAAAAATATGATCTTACACATAAATTTTTCATACTACCTCTGCTTCTGTAGACATTTCCGTAAAATGGGAATATTTTTTTCAGAATCATTATAAGCATTAAATAAAGCTAAGCGTATTTTAAATGCCCTATAAAGTAAAAATATCCTGGTCATCTTGTTATGTTGTAATTATTTAATGTGTTTAAAATAGAACAAATTTATAGGGAACATATCACCAGTGAAGTGCTACTGTGCAAGCAAATTTTGAATCAAGTATGTATATGTTTTCTTTAAGAAAAATATATAGATTATTTATATTTGAGCTAATGTTAATGCTAATGATGGTGTTAACCATCATGCCTCAATGTTGAGTTGTTAGAAAAGTATAAGCCAAGAACGCTCTTAAAATTAATATGCATCCTACACACTCTATGGTTAAACAACCCACAGCCAGTTGAAGAAACCAATAATAATCACTGAAAACTAGAACAGAAGCAACTGAAAGCAACAACCAACTCAGTCCACACTAATAATAAAGGATCCTTCCTAAACTTTGAGCATTCCACTCAGCTGGATGTGTACCTGCATAGTGGGAATTCTGTAGTGTCGCTGGCAGTGAAACCGCTCAGTGGAGTAGTGAAGTGCCTCTCTCAACCCTAGGGAGGCACTCACATTAGTTTATGTATACCAAATCTAGCAACTTCTAACTCACCTAGTCATATAAGGGAAAGACAGTGAACCTGCATGTCATTTATTCCTCAGTGTCAAGAAGGAAACCATTATCTGGAAACCATTATAGAGAAACTATTATCTGGAACATTTTGGCAGAGAGAACAGCATAATCTGCAGAGTTTCACAACATCAATTAAAAGCTTGATCCAGAAATGACACACATCACCTCTGCTCACAACTCATTAGCCAAGGATGGTCACAGAACCCCACCAATCCCAAAAGCCCAAGAAATACCATCCTACTATGTGCCCAGAAGGCAGAGATCTGGATATATCAGTAAGGAGAATTAATTTTAACATCACTGTAAAGACCTATTTAGTGGTCCTTTGCAGTTTTCTTTGAAGCCACAGTTGACATAGAGTTTCAATCTGCCTAATATTGATCTTACAGTATTTTGCCTTTCTTTATAGCCATTATGGGTGACGATGACTTTTGTCATCCTTTACTTTTGTGAGGAACAAAACAGTTAACAATTATTGAGGGCTTATAATATACCAGTTACTGTGCTAAACTTTCTATAGTCACTAGTAATTTATCCTAACAACAACCTTAAGTTGCAATTAATTTTATTATTGTTATTTACAATTATTTCATTTGTAGCTAGAAATATGACCTAGATAGTTTAAGAGTTGGAGGCCTGGAGTTTTTAGAACAAAATGTATGTGGGTGGTAGCTAAAGCCTGGAGGAGGGATACACTTGTTCAGAGAAAGTATTTGACAGAGATAAAGAGAGACAAAAACAAAAGACCGGGGTTGCATCTTGAGGCGCAGCAGCATGGGGAAGTGGGAGGTACTGAAGGAGACTGAAAAAAAGAGCAGAGAAATAGGAAGGAAAAGTAACAGGAAACAAAGTCAAGAAGGAAGTGACCAGGTGACCAACAGTTTTAACTATTACTATGACATTGAGATGAAATAGTGTGAGTATCTTGGATTGTTTAGGCTGTAATATCAAAATACTATAAACCACTTAGCTTATGAACAATAGAAATTTCTCTCTCAGAGTTCTGGAGGCTGGAAGTCTGAGATCAGGGTGCCAGTGCAGTCACGTTCTGGTGAGGGTCCTCTTCCAGGTTGCAGATGGTCAACTTCTCGCTGTGTCCTCGCATGGCAGAAGAAGGAGTCTATTTGGGGCCTCTTTGTAATAGCACCTTTTCCATGCGTGAGGCCGCTGCCCTATGACCTAATCACCTCTGAAAGAATCACCTCCCAAAGAAAAGCCCCACCTTGGGAGTTAGGATTTCAACATATGAACTTTGAGGGTACACAAACATTCAGACCATGGCGGTGAGGATTTAAAGAAGATGTCAGATTTGGAAGTGAGGGAGCCATGGTGGCCTTGGCCAGAGAAGCTTCAGTGTAGTGATACAGACGGAAGCCAGGTTGCAGGGCTGGGGACTGTATAGGCCATGGGAAACAGACAATGCACTTGGGCTTTCAAGAGTTGTGGTAGCAAAGGGGAAAAGAATAATTAATAGCACCCAGGGAAACGGAATAGAAATCTGATGATTCGGGTATGCTAAAGCCAGGGGCGTGGTAGAGATTGAAAATACAGACACGACAGGGCAAGGCTCCCAAAAGACAGAGGGATGGGACGGTGGGCAAAGGGGTGTGTCATCTTTGGTCATCTCTTCATACATGTATTGGCACATGTGTTTCCTCTGACAAGAAATGCTTAGTCATGCTTTTACCTACTTTGCCGTCGGGCTGTTTGTCCTTTCTTAATGATTATAGCAACGTTCCTTTTTCCTTTTCCTTAAGAAGGAAGGAATAAAGATGAGAAAAAAATAGAAAACATTGGAGCAGAAGGACATGTTCAGAGGCAATTCATCTCTATTTTTTTGTAAAGTACAAGAGAAGGATTGAGGAAAAAGGTAGCTTAATGAGAATACTGAAATATTGTAACTGCTACAGGGGATTGAAAAATTAAGCCACTGGGTGATGAGTAAAAGATTTGCTGAGTCCCCAAGCTAGACAGAAACTGCAAGAGTTATTTCATTTCCTCCACAGACCTCAGTGAAGTGAAGAGAGGTGACCAATTCCAGACACGCAGTAGATGCTCAGCAAATGCTTATTGAATGAATGAATGAATGAATGGTTCTGAAGACTTGTGACGAGCATGTACCTACTCTGTCACCACATAAATTCTCTGTCTCCAGACCGACGTTCAGAGTATTTTTTCAATTCAGTGCACCAACTCCTCACCCTCTCTCCAAGTTTCTGCGGTTCCAAAGTAGGAATAGAGCTGGGGAATTGCAATTTGGAAAAGACAGAGTTAAAACTGGCTGCTGGATTATCACTGAAGACCCTATCCCTGCCTCTCCTTGGGAACGGCTGGCTCTATGTTTTTATCCTGACTTGCCCTAGTATTGCTGGGAAGTCAGAAAAAATCTCCTTCTTCTCTCTCCTCACCATGTAGAACCGGGCCCATTTTACTGGCTTTTCCTGCCACATAGAAGAAACAAGCAAACACACAAACAAAAAGGAAGCATCATAACCATCTCTTATCTCAAAGAAGACATTTATACTTTATTATAAAGAGCAGTTTTGCCCCATGTTGCCCCAACTCTTCCCTGCAGAACAAGCCTTGCCTTTGCATAATCTAAAGCCCACTAAATTGCCTCTTTGCAAAAAGAAAAGCACTGCCTTTTCCAAAGCAGAATTGAGTTGCCAATCTTAGAATATGGAGAGCAAACAGCTCTGCAAAAGCACAATTTATTTTCATCCCTGCCAGAAGTACTATTGAGGATGAGGGATGAGAAGGAGTTTGCCAGAATAGATGGGCATTACAGGGAAATTACCCTCAGGCAGTCAAAGGACCCAGTGTGTTCTAGGAGGGGTGAGAAGTTCAGTTTGCCTGGAATTTGATAGTCATAGGACTGAAGTGCTGGGGGATGAGAAAAGAAAAAAACAGGACAAGGCCAGTGTTTAAAGGGCCTGTGAAGCCACACTCAGAGTGTAGCTTTAGGCAATAGCAGAGCTTGCAATTGGTAAGATACGGGTTTGGATTTGTTTTTATAGGGTTCACTCCAGCAACAGTAAACTAGAATGGAGAGTGGTGAAAAATGACAAGAGCAAAGGCAGTAGGGAAGAAACATAGACAACAAAACTGTTGTGGCTGCTGGGGACAAACTTTCCCTATCTTGAATGCATTCCTTTTCATCTGCATCTGTGATTCTGAAATTGAGTTTATAAACTTTTCTGGGGAGTTTATTAAAAACATATATTCCTAGGACCCACCCTAGAGATTCAGCTTCAGTAACAGGTGGAGAAAGAGTTGCAGGAATCAGCATTTTATAGAAGCATCCCAGGGGAGGTGGCTTTCATTCAAGTGACAGTTTCAGAGACACTGTTCCCCATTACCCAGATCTTACTCTCCTTCCAAGAGCCTCCGCTGTTCTCCATAAAGCCTTTCTTCACAGTTCCAGTCTCTACTGACCTCACCCAAAACTAAATTGCCCTGGTGCTTGCTGTTTATCTGAATATTTCTTGAACTTTAATGTGCAGATCTTGTAAAAATGCAGATTGCATTTTTAGCAAACTCCCATGTGATGCTGAAGCTGCTGGTTGACGTTGCACACTTTGAGGACTAAGGTCAGTAGATCCTGGGTGTGGGCACTACATTGCCATGGTGATCTCATTGTTTAATGAGAGTCCTGCCTCTGTAAATTCCCAGAGACCAAGTTTTGAATGTCTTTGGGAGCTCCATGCACCACCAGGGACTGGACATACAGCTGGTGCTTTATAAATACAAGTTGAATTAAATAATTCAAAGTAATGCAACTATTAACTTCTAAATTTCAAGCTGGCAATGAATAATAAATGGAAAACCTCAGCTTTAATTCTTCATTTTTATTGTTCCTAACAGACACCTCCATAAAGCCACATAGAATTGCCAAAAAAAAAAAAAAAAATTAAGCTCAATGCGGCATTCAAGGCCAATAATCTTAGATGTCTACATTAAAAATTCGATATTAGAAAAGCACAGCTTCAATAACTTAGAAGGGTGATGTGCTTTCTACAAATTTCCCGGGCATCTCCTCAAAAGGTTTATCAGTTGTATAATTGCATTTTATAATTCTTAGGCCCACCATCATGTACACAAATTACTGGGTTCAGTGACAGGCAAATGAGGTCCCAATCTCAGAATAAGTTATTTTTTCTCCTTTGAGTCAGGAAATTGTATAGAACCAAATGGGAATCCCAGACTTTCATGGTTGGCTCTGTACTGATTAAGTAATACACTTTCCTGAACCTGCTGTATGCTGCCAAGTTTTGAATATTCTTATTTAGACACAGATATAAAGTAGAATAACAGCATCAATGTTAAGTAAATTTGGTAAAACCTGCTAAAGCCAAAGCAACAAGATATAGAAGGATTTTATAAACAAGAAAGTATGAGAGACAGCTTCTTAACTAGAAAGAAAAATATATAGACAAATAAGAGAGTAGACACATTTTTTGCCATCCAAGAGTAGCCTGGCATCCAATCCAAATACCAGACTCATAATAGATAACAGGAATGATTTATTGTCCCCAAATAATATCCTAAAACCAGAGGGCATAGAGCATCAGCCAAGGCCATTTCGAATACTTTACCTCATACCAAACTAGTCTCTTGCTTGAGTCCTCTTCTAAGAAGACAGCTTAGACATCACAGGAGAAAATTGGAATATAATAGATGTTCCATGTCCTGAAGACCACATTTGTAAAGATGCTACATACAAGGAGAACAGCTAGATTTTATTTTAAAGGATTTCTATTGCTATCTCTATATGAAAGAAAACAACTCAAGTCTCTAGAAAACTATATCAGACATTGCATATTTAATATAACAAAATGTATTCAGGTAATATATTTTAAACCATTGTCACTAGTGAAAGGATGATTTAATTTTAGCAACTGTTTATAGGACATTGTGAAGAAAGTAATCCATTATTATGTCATAAAATAACCTGTTTCATAATATCAATTTTGCTGTTAGAACTTGAAACAAGAGTTTTCTTAGCAACATGTGGTTTTACATGACATTAAGGTCATTTGTCTACATTATAATATAACCGTAACTGTGATAATTGTTCTCTTATACAAAAATATCAAGTAATCTTTGCAGCAGAACATTAAAAAATTATAATGTATGTGTGATTATGTGTGAGTGTGTGTGACTGAGAGAGACTAATTCACTAACAATGCTAGGTCCATTAGGTTGCTCGGGAATCTTGGGGGTTAGTGCTTTGTCACGAAAAGGCCATGTCTAGCACAGTGGGTGGGGAGTGGGGTAGTGGACAAAGCAAAGCCTGAATGAGCTACAATCTTACTTTTTTTATGTTAGAAGTCAGAATGGATGGCATCATAACCAAAATGCATCTATTTTTTTCCAAGAAAGTGGCTTAGTTTGGAAAACTCAGTATGCATATGCCATTTGCAGTTTTCCAGATATCCGGCTGCATTTCCATCAGTGTTGCATGCAGACAACTACCAAGTCTCTCATAACAATGCCATGTTCATGCCTTGCTGATGTCATGGGAAGCTGATGGCAAACAATGACCTTTCATCAATATTGCTAGTAAATTCTAATGTATTCATAGCAGCAAGGTGCAGAGTCTGCACAGGCAAAGGCATGTCTCTAAGGTTATCATTTTTTCCATCAAATCTAGAAAGCTTGAAATATAACCTGTATTCTTTAATGGATAAATGGTAGCTATAGAGAGACATTTGGGACAGGGATTGGTTAGAGAAAGTGGACTTTCTTGAAAGATTTATTTATGTGCCTCTAATCAGTTGAGTAAATTTAGTCACATACATTGCAAAACAGAAGCCAATCTTGTAATATGGCACTTTGGATGAGTATGGTTTGCCCTGAATTGAATGTTTTTAGGGCATTAGAAGGCTCCCATCCATCCTAATCAACTTGCGTAGACATGATTCAACATCCAGTGTTGGCTCCAATCAGCCCAAGTGTCAGTCACGGAGCTGAGTCTTGCCCACAGCCCTCTGTCCTCATTTCCTCATGGCGGAATGCATGTGGTTCTTTCAGGACAATTCCCTTTCGCCTGCATTCCCAGAGTGGCTACCCCTGACAGGCTTGCCTGCTGTGGCACTGACCATATGGCCAGGTTCATCTCCACCCTCCCTCTAATAATTCCGCCTCCTTCACTGTCCAGTTCATCCTATTTCCACAGAGGGCATTTATTTCTAGACTCTTCCCCCACACTACCCATTCTCACAAATGTATCCACGGTTATAGTTACACGAGAGGTCCCTTTGCATTCACACACTCACCGACGTGTATCTCGCAGACCATGGCGTATATAGTTTACGTCTGAAGGGAATTAATCTGAAACGTATAGACACATTGTTGTCATTAAGGTTACAGTTCAAATTTCATTCCATTAATTCCCTATATTGTAGCCTACAATTTGCTCCACACTGCTAATCGTCCAAAGCTACCGATCTTGATTCTGGTATATGTTATAATAAATTGGGTCTTTTCTTATTTTAAAGAAATTTTAGACATCATTTTTAAACTTTTCCTTTAACTTGATATTTATCCTAATAGAAATACACTCATGTGCCACATCACAGTGCTTGAGTCAATGATGGAGAACACATATGATAGTGACCCCATAAGATTATAATGCAGCTGAAAAATTCCCACTGCCTAGTGATGTCGTAGCTGTCATAGCATCATAGTGCAGCACGTCACTCGTGTTTGGAGTGATGCTGGTGTAAAAAAACCTACTACACTGCCAGCCATATAAAAGTATAGCACATACAATATGTACAGTACTTAGTACTTGAAAATGATCATAAAATATTCTGTTATTGGTTTATGCATGTACTATACTTTTTATTGTTATTTTGGAGTGTATTCCATCGACGTATTTAAAAAAAAATTAACTGTAAAACAGCCTCAGGCAGGTCCTTCAGGAGGGGTTCCAGAAGACGGCATCCTTATCATAGGAGATGACAGCTCCATGTGTGTTATTGCCCCTGAAGACCTTCCAGTGGCACAAAATGTGGAGGTGGAAGACAGTGACATTGATGATTCTGACCCTGTGTAGGCCCAGACTAATGTGCTTGTGTCTTAGTTTTTAACAAAAATAATTTTAAATAGAAAAAGCTTATAGAATAGGATATAAAGAAAGTATTTTTGTACAGCTATACAATGTGTTTGTGTTTTAAATTGTCATTATGAAAGAACAAAAAAGTTTAAAAAGATTATAAAATTAAAAAGTTACAGCAAGTTAAGGTTAATTTATTCTTGAAGAAAAATATATTTTTATAAATTCAGTGTAGCCTAACAGCTGTGTTATAAAGTCTACAGTAGGGTACAATAATGTCCTAGGCCTTCACACTCACTCACCACTCATTTGCTTCACCCAGGGCAACTTCTAGTCTCGGAAGCTTCGTTCATGGTAAGTGCGCCACACAGGTGTGCCATTTTTTATCTTGTATATTGTATTTTTACTGTACATTTTCGATGTTTAGATACACGAATACTTACCATTGCATTACAGTTGCCTACAGTATTCAGTACAGGAACAAGCTGCACAGGTTTGTAGCCTAGAAGCAATGGGCCATACCATATAGCCTAGATGTGTAGTAGGCTAGACCATCTAGGTTTGTGTAAGTTTACTCTACGATGTTCGCACAACAAGGAAATCATCTAGTGATGCATTTCTGAGAATGTATCTCAAAACATATCCCTTCCATTAAGTGACACATGACTGTATAAACATCCATTACAATAACCGAGAAATTCCAAGGCTACGAAAGGCTTCAGGAAGTCCTGCAGTAATCTAGCGTTGTTTACCACTCGCCACCAAGAGTTCCCAAACTCCTTTTGTGCATAGACCTCTTTTTATCTGATACCTATGAAGAAGTACACTGTTCTAGGACTACTGATCCCTTAATGAAAAGCAAATGAAACTGTTTTCAAATACTCCACTAATGGAAGAAAATCTTCTCATAGTCTTCTGGGCTCTCCCCTCACTGCCTCCAGGATGATCTGGTCAGATTCCAGGAACCAAGTGACCAGTCTGAGCAGCCAGAATGAAAAAGTGTCAGCAGCAGAAACCAAACCCTATGAGTCTCTGCTTCATTCTCTGGACCTCCACTGTTGGGGAGGCGGAGTGTGCCCTGAATCACAGCACGGACGACGCATGCAGGACGTGTTCATGTGCAGCACCGCGAGGAGAAAAAGCGGATCAATCTCCAGTACATCTCCCTTGCACATCTCATTTCCTACACCTGCTCCCCAGAAGTTCAGGTATTTTGATCATATTATAATTTTTCTTGTAGATTCACCTCAACATATTACTGAAGTAATAAGCTAATCAGTCATTTGCGAAGAGACGGTCTCTTTGGACATTGAGCTCCTACCCAGTGACCTTCGTTCAGGCCATTGCCAAGCATGAAAACCTACCAAGCCTTTCCCATCTCAGAGACATCTCACATGCTCTTCCCTTAGCCAAGAACACTCTTTGTCTTTGTGCTTGGAATTGTTGGTTTCTTCCAGCTTATATGTCAGCCCCACTGAGAGGCTTTCCTTGATCATCCCACATTCTCTTATTATTCCCAGGGTCCTGCTCTTTTCCTTTGTGACACTGACTCCAAGTTATAATATTATTCTAATTTTGTTTCTTGGTTATTGTCTGTCTGCCCCTTTAGACCCCAAGCTCCACAGGACAAGAGCCACGTCTCTCTTACCCATCAGTGTATACCCAGCCTAGCACAATACCTGGCACAAAGGTGGTTGCCTTAGTTCATTCAGGCTGCTATAACAAAATATTTTAGATTGGCTAATTTATAAACAATAGAAATGTATTGCTTACAGTTCTAGACGCTGGGAAATCCAAGATCAAGGTGCTAGCAGATTCGGTGCTCTCTGCTTTGAAGATGGTGCTTTCTTGCTGCATCCTCACATGGTGGAAAGGGGCAAACAGCTCCCCCCACCTGTTTTATAAGGGCAATAATCCCACCCCTCAGGGCTCTATCCTCATGACCTATCACCTCCTTAAGGCCTCACCTCTTAATATTAATACTATCACATTGACAATTATGACTTAACATATGAATTTTGGAGGGACAGAGTTAGACCATAGCAGAGGTACTCTAAAAAATAATAGTTGAAAATGGTGAACTAATAATACCTTTTGTAACAATCTGGATGGAACTGGAGACCATTCTTCTAAGTGAAGATCCAAAAACTGGAAAATTAAACAACACACGTACTCACTATTAAATCAGAACTGATCGATCAATACTCACATGCACATATATGGTAGTAAAACTCATTGGAAATCAAGCAGGTGGCAGTGGGGAGGAGGGGATGGGTAAATTCACACCTAATGGGTACAATGCACACTATCTGAGTGATGGGCACACTTACAACATTGACACAAACTGTACAAAAGTAAGTCATGTAACCAAAATGTTTGTACCACCATAATATTCTGAAACAAAAAATAATACTGACAATTGAAAAAATAAATGAAAAGTCTGACTCTTTGGGAAGAACAGGGGTGCTGTTTCTCATGTTTTCTTTGGCCTCTAGAGCCTCTGTGCAATCACTGATTCTACAGAGAGCCCCTTTTCTGCTGACCCCAGGTACACCCTTCCACAGCCATATTCTCTAGGCTACCCCTCATCGAGCAGCATGATTAATTTGGGGGCTTTGCAGCCAGCTTGTCACGTTGGTGCTCATTACGCAATGAGTGCTGGCTAAATACACAGGCTGAGAATTCTCAGCGGTCTAATTTTTTTTATTCAGAAATGTTCCCAAAAAATAAATAAATAAATAAAAGAAATGTTCCATGTCATCCCATGCCACTTCCTTTATGTACAAGTCATTTAGCTCTAATTCATATAGCACACAGTCTGTTGTGTGAAAGCAAGAAGAAGCAAACAAGAATACATCGAGCTCCTTTTCTGTGGAAGGCATAAGGGCGGGTGGTTTGTCTATGTTGTCTCATGTAATTCACAATTATGAGATGGGTAATACCCCATTTTATGGGTGGGAAACTGAGGCTTAGAGAAAGTAACTTGCCCAAGTGGCCAAAAACAGGTAGAGCTTGTGTTCTTTCTGCTGCCCCACAGCATGTGAAACAGAATGGACAGAGGTGCAATGAAAACTTTGTGAGCAAAACCACAAGGACAAAGTCTTCAGTTGGGCTCATTTCTTTGAATAAAATATTTATTTATTTACTTAGTTAGTTATTTTTTACAAATATTTGAGAGAATGGAATGCTAATTACCCTGATCTGATTACTATATACTGTATGTATCAAAACATCACTATGTACCCCATAAATATGTACAAATATATGTCAATTAAAATTATTTTTTCATTTCAGCATATTACAGGGGTAAAAATGTTTAGGTTACATATATTGCCTTTGCCCTACCTGAGTCAGAGTGTCAAGCATGTCCATCCCCAAGATAGTGCACACTGTACCCATTAGGTGTGAATATACCCATCCCCTCCTCCCCCGTCCCACCTGCCCGATACCTGATGAATGTTGCTACTATATGTGCACATAAGTGTTGATCAGTTGATACCAATTTGATGGTGAGTACATGTGGTGCTTGTTTTTCCATTCTTGTGATACTTCACTTAGTAGAATAGGCTCTGGCTCTATCCAGGATAATACAAGAGGTGCTAGATCACCATTGTTTCTTGTGGCTGAGTAGAACTCCATGATATACATATACCACATTTTATTAATTCACTCATGTGTTGATGGGCACTTGGGTTGTTTCCACATCCTTGCAATTGTGAATTGTGCTGCTATAAACATTCGAGTGCAGATGTCTTTTTTTCCTCTGGGTAGATGCCCAGTAATGGAATTGCTGGATCAAACAGTAGTTCTATTTGTAGCTCTTTGAGGTATCTCCATATTACTTTCCACAGAGGTTATACTAGTTTGCAGTCCCACCAACAGTGTATGAGGGGTCCTATCTCTCCACATCCATGCCAACATTTATTGTTTTGGGACATTTTGATAAAAGCCATTCTCACTGGAGTTAAGTGACATCTCATTATGGTTTTGATTTGCATTTCCCTGATGATTAGAGATGTTGAGCATTTTTTCATATGTTTGTTGGCCATTAGTCTGTCTTCTTTTGAAAAGTTTCTGTTCACATCCTCTACCCATTTTTTAATGGGGTGGTTTGATTTTTTCTTGCTGATTTTCCTGACTTCTTTATAGATTCTAATTATCAGCCCTTTATCAGATATGTGGCATGTGAATATTTTCTCCCATTCTGTAGGTTGTCTGTTTGTTGTCATGATAGTTTCCTTGGCTGTGCAGAAGCTTTTTAATGTGATCAGGTCCCACTTATTTATTTTTCTTGTTGCTATGATTGCCTTTGGGGTCTTCTTCATAAATTCTTTCCCTAGGCCAATATCTATAAGAGTATTCCCAACATTTTCATCTAGAATTCTTATAGTTTCATGCCTTAGGTTTAAGTTTGTTATCCACTGTGAGTTGATTTTTGTGAGAGGTGAAAGGTGTGGATCCTGTTTCAGTCTTCTACATTTGGCTATCCAATTTTGCCAGCACCATTTATTGAATAAGGATTCTTTTCCCCAGTATATGTTTTTGTCTGCTTTGTCAAAGATTAAATGGCTATATGAGGATGGTTTTATATCTGGGTTTAAAAGGGTAATAAAGCAAAGTCTTTTTGACAAGGTACATTTCAGACTTGATAAATAACATTTCTATGATCCTAAGATATAAATATTTGTCATAATTTTACATCTGAAATCAAGATGCCTTTACAAGTTGATTCAATGTGTTAGTGTTTCTTTTCCACCCTAAAGGTATTAATTTCACCATATTAATTATTAAGGGTGACTTAGAATCAAAGGAGCATGGTTTAACAGAGTCTGTGACGGTGCCAGTAAAAGAGACCCACAAATTTTTCCCATGTGCTCCTAATCATATTTAAAATAAAATTAGAGTATTTACTATATATCCAGATATTGTACTAAGTTTTTTAAAATCATTTTATTTAATTATTATCATGATATTATAGAGTAGGTACTTACATTAGTTCTTATTTTATAAATGGTGAGAGTGACACTCAGACAGGTTAATTAACAAGCCCAAAGTTACACAGCTATTAAAGCTAGAATTCAAACCTAGGTCCACTCAACCCCCAAGATAATGCTCTTAATCACAATGATACATTGGTTCCTAATCTAGCAATACAATGTGTGAGACCTTGCACATTTACAGCAGGACACAGGACAATGGTGGTTATATTAATCTCAAATAAGCTATTAGCTTGATCTGCACTATGGCACGAAGAAAGTAAAACATGTAGCCATCACATGCCCTCCACCATAGCACAACTGCTCTCCAATCAGCAATGCCAGTGGCACTGGCAGTACCAGCATTATCAGTAAACTTCATGGCAGAGCTGGTCAAATTGTCACTCCACAAAACACCAACAGCCACCAGATGTTATTAGAGCTATCAGATAGTACTATCATTCAATGTGATATTAGAGTCCTACAAGGACCCAGGCATCTACTGTTAGTCTTCCCCAGCGTCTAATCTACCATGACTGCTGATGGCAATGCAGAAAGCAGCTGGAAACTCAGCCAAGGTCTCTGCTTATCATTGCCAGAGTCAGCAGGGCAATGGCGCTATCAGTGCTTATGCATAATCAGATTTACCAGGGGAGACATATGCAGTGCTAGTTTTCACCTTTCACGTAGCATACCCTGACCGATATACTTGATACTCATTTCACTCTTCACAAATTCCCCACCTGAGGAGAATGCCTGTGCCATGGAGCTACCACTGATCCCTCCTCCCTGCAGATAGGAGGCAGGGAAGGTGGTGGTTACGAAAGTGGGCACATGAGTTGGACTGCTGGCCTGGAACCCTGGTTCTGTCACTTGGCAGCTGGCAATGTGGGCAATCACTAGTGCGATTAGTTCCTCAGTTTTCTTATCTATAAAATGTTGGTTAATATTAGCATTATCACAATATTGTCACAGGGCTATTAGGAGGAACTAATGAGATGTGATGTGCCTATACAATACCAGGCATAAAGCAATAACAGGTGTGAAAGAGACATAAAAATTCGAGTGAACTATCTAGCAAATATCATGGTTTTTTGGTATTCTTCACTCATATATAGTTGTCCTTACAAAGTCACAAATTATAAGAACCCTTTCAGGTGTTCAGCAGAGATTACTAAACTGGATAGACCTAAATGTCATTTAGAGTCACTTTTCTGGTACCCAGACCAAGTAAGTAATCTCTCATAGGATGAATCTTCTTCCTGATTAAACTGACAACCTTAAACTTCTGAATGATATACATTTGGTATTCATCTGGAGCAAAGATCACAAATTAACAAACCCACAGTAATGTACATGAGTCAAGTATAAGAGAAATATAAAAAAAATATATAGTATAAGGAAAACAATAAAGTGAATGTCAAGATGATTGGCAAATGCACTCATCCTGAGAGCCAGGAAGCCATACAAACTGTCCTGCTCAGGACGGGTGAAACTGGGCAGCCCAGCCTCCATGGAGGTAGCTGTTACTCAGTCCTAGCTGATTAGTATCCATGAAAATACAGGTCCATTGTTGTCAGAATTTTCCATTTTTTGAGCAAAAGCAGAAATCTAGATTTTCATATGCAATCTCCCCCATCTATAGATAACAGCAATAAAACTCAAATTATTTTCAAAACTATCCACAGCCCAACAAAGATCAAGTAATCCAAGCAACTCATGATCTGGCAGCAACTTTTAATTATCTCTGAATGTCAACCTCTTTATTCAGGAAGCCTCTGCTTTAGGTTCGCTTTACTTTTATTATTCCTTCATTCTCTATCGGTTTGCGCATTTCTTTTGCAGCCCAGCACAATCTAGAAAGGAAAGAGATTTTGAATTTGGGAATTGCTTGTTTTTCCTATGATAAAACTGAGGTCAAGAGTAGCTTGTCCAAAGGAATCTCAGATGCTTAATCAAATACAGCACACATCAGAATAAGCTAATGTTGTCAAGATGTGGTCATACCCCTCGAGCAATCACTTCAGATACAGTCCAAGAAAAAACACGCGGAATTTTCTCTTCTCTTCAAATCACCAAGACGGTATGTGGAAGACACGAAACTTACAGGGAGCCTCCCTAAGATGAAAGTGCGGCAACATCCATGGAATAGAAATGGGAAGACGGAAGTGGGAGGTGGAGAGATGGGTTCTGAGCTCCTTAGAGATATGATCTTTACAGTGTGTTCTCTCCAAATGGTTGAAGTGTTAAACACCTCCACACAGCTCAATACAGGTATCAAATAGATTCTCAGTCTAAATGTAAATTTATATTAATTGGTGCATTGCATTAATTACACTATTGCCCCTTTCATTAGCAGTGACTCTTGATCTTCCTAGTGTGTCTTGCTTTCAAGTTTTCTATCAGCATCCACTCTATTTAAGAGCCTATTTCTTTGACATCTGGAAGAGTCACTATCAACAGCCAATGATCTGCCTAATGACACCTGTGTTGACTTCTCAACTCTCTCTATTTATCCCTTTGTATGGATAAGCCATTTGAAACATAAACACTTTATGAGCTCTGGGCCAGATGAAGAGTAAAGCAGAGAGTGAGCACGTCATTCATCATTTTAAGAGAAGCTGGAGTCAGGATCTGAATTCAGACCTAGATTTAGACCTCTCTCAATACAAGTATGAACTTGAGCAAGTTATACATCTTCTATAACTTGTACAAGAGGGTATAACGATACTTACCTATTAGGGAAGTTAAGAGGATAAAATCGTATAATGTTCAAAGAAATCAGCAGTAGTAGAATAGTATTAAATCACATATGTAATTATTGGGGGCTTTCCATGTGGCCAATCAGCATGTGAAACATTTTACCTGTGCAAATCATTTAATCTTCACAACAAACCTATGAGTTAAGGATTACTGATTCCCACTGTAAGGAAAAGGCAAAGGCTTGGAGAAGATTCCATTTTAACCATGGGAAGCCAAGGCTTACCAATTAAAGTGATTCCCCTGAGATGACACAGCTTATAAGTAGGAAGGTTGGTATTTGTACCCAGGCAGACTAATTCCAGAACTCACGCGTCTCCGTATGGCAAGGGCATTCAATGAAGGACATGCAGCCAGAAAAGACATAATTTTAGTTGGGAGTGGGTACAGAAGGAGCAATTTTCAATATTAAACCATGCAGCAAACTGGAGGTGAAAAACCCAGCACCAAGATGGGGCAGGGAGTGAGAAATTGGGGCACAGTGGGCAGATGCACAGGGGTGTGGCCCCCACCTGCTCCCCCCAGGCAGGGATCAGTGTGCATGGAGCAGGAGTGTGAGCAGCCGGGAAGGCTTGCCCGGGGGGAGCCAGTGGGGGTGAATTCTGGAGTGGGGTTGAGGAGCTGGAGGAAAGCAAGTGGGCCAGTGTGGTGGGAAGCAGCCTTGCACAGAGGCCAATTATACGATTATACTAAAGATAAAGGCTGACCCTGGCCCTCCCACTGCTGTCCCTGTGTGGTTTGTTCTCCTGTGTCAGACAACCAAAGGTCTGGATGTCCCTGGAATAGACAGACAATTTGGAATGGGTCCCATTGTCTTTTTCCCTGCCTTTGCATGTTAGTTTCCTTGGTATGTATGGGCCCTGCACTGTTTCTGCCACACCCAAACTGAAAACCAATCCCTGACATGGGGAATGTTATAAGTCCCGCAAATACTTGCAAACATTTTAAACATGCACACTTCTTATAAGCAGGGAGATTCCCTAGCTAAAGGGTAAATAAAGAATAATTGTTAACAATTATTTTTAAAAGTTTCCCTTTCGCAGATGGCAAAATTGTGCCAGATCCTGCTAACACAGGAAGTGGTCCCAGATTCTATTCTTTAAAAAAAAAAAAAAGGAAAGGAAAGGAAAAGAAGACTAAGTGTAAAATTGTGTTTCAAAACCCCTGATTTACCTCTTTTAACTTAACACTTGAGTTAAGCAGGAGGCTGCAGGAGACCATGTTATTACTAAATTATGCTTTTATTTTCCTTTGATGTGCCTGATGCTGCGTGCTTGCACATATTGGGGTATTTAGTAAATGAACCCTGGGCCCTAGTTATTTATTTATTTACCAATTTCCCTGGCATTATCAAAAGCAAGGAGCAGCTGTGATTTCCCCAGTTCAAGCATGCAGCTGAATGTTTAAAAGACCTGCCTTTGCCCAGGCTCTTGCATGCTATAGAATTACATTCACTAATGCATGAAAACTGAAGAAAGGATGTCAGGGCAAAACCTGGGCTTCCAGCTGTGGGAGGGTATGTTCTCCAAAGCCTTTGAGCTTGTAATGGACTACTTGCTGATAAACAAACAGAAAGGGCAGCTGGTTGTGGCTTTTGGAGCACTGGAGCCCAAGATTATCTCTTCAGTAAGTTAGAGGGAAGAGCAAGAAGGGATTCCCACATCCCCACAGCCCCAACTCCCAAGGTCTGTGCCTTCTGATTCAGATAATGCTACTGGAAATGAGCTCCTATGAACTGGCCCAGGCCTGATATCCAGAAGGGAGGTGCCGTGGGCAGGTGGATTGTTAAAATACAGACACACTCATCCCAGTCAATAGTCCCAGCGTGTTGCTCCACCCCTTCCCCCAAAACCACCTGGAGCCCTCCACGATTCACCAACTACAGGGCTAGAATCCATCTGTCTGTGTGGCTGCCTCCAGCACCCTGCACAGGGAAATGCCTTATACTTTCTGATTAGTTGGTGTCTGTGCCACCCAGACTTTAAAATATTTTTATTATTACCTCTTCATTGATCTCATTTAAGCACTCTTCACAGAATTCCAAGACAAATGAAGCTTTCCCGAAATTCATTCCTCTCTATAGCAAACAGAATTATAGAAACATTCCTGTATGTTTAAGTTTCCCTTGTTTTATTAGTTATCTATGGCCGTGTAATAAAATAGCCCCAAAATATAATGGCTTAAAAAAAGCATTTACTGTCTCACAGATTTTGCAGGTTGGAAATCTCAGTTAGGTGCTCCGGCTCAGGGTCTCTCCCAGGGTTGCAGTCAAGATGCCAGCCGGGGCTGCAGTCGTCCCAGGGCTGGGCTGGAGGAGGATCTGCTTCCACACTCAAGTTGTTGGCAGGATTCCGTTTCTCACAGGCCTTTCGGCAGAGGGGCTCAGCTCCTCTCTGGCTGTTGGCCAAAGCACCTTGTCCCTGTGGGACAGCTCACAATGTGGCAGCTGGCTCCACCAGAGCGATGGGGATGGGGCACAGAAGTCACAGTCTTTACAATCCCATCTTGGAATGGATATGCCAGTCCCTTGCCCCATATTCTATTCATCAGACGCCAGTCCCTAGCTGCAGCCCACACACAAGGGAGTTACGTGAGGGAATAAATACCAGAAGGTGGTGATCACTGGGGGCCACTTTATTAATAGAAGTAGCCTAACCCACCTATCCCTGTAAAAAGAAAAAACCCTCGATTGTCGAAGGTCAAGTGCCGACCTTCCTACCTGCTAGCTATGCAATTAGGCAAATTACTTAACTTCCTGTGGTTAGATGGAAGCTTCTCTATGCCTCAATCATGTTTTCCTTAATCCCTAACTAATTAGCAATCCTTAATTATGGAAGCTACCCCACTACCATATCCCAAGAACATGTGAAAGAAATGTCTTTGCATAAAACTTAATGTTTAATGATGCGAGTTTGCCAAGCAGTCATCCCTGGCCACGGACGTGTTAAAAGATGCCCTCTTTCATTCCCAAATATGTCCTGAAGGATATACTCTCTGCCCTAGGACCTGAGATTAGAAAGCAGAAACAGTGAAAATCCACCAAAATGAATGTCTGCTAAATCTGGGTCTTACTGGAAAAATGCAGGTTCCTTCTGTGAAATCCCAGACAGCCCATATTGAAGGCAGGATGCAAGGAAAATGGGTCCACCAATGCTGAGAGGAAGGTGCACTGGGTGAGTAGGGTGTGCAGAATTCCAATGTCCCCACTCCCAGCAGCCCCATGCAGGGACTTATGGCGAAGTTGGAGGGAAACAAGACAAAGTGGGAAAAGACAGGGATAGAAGCCAAGGTTATATTCACCTCATATGGGAATCATGGTGGGGCCATTTGCTCCCTAACTCTATTGTCTCCTTAGGAGGTCACAAACCCAGACTTGCCTTTTGTTTGAATTATAAGAACTCAGAAAGAATCCTTTAAAGATCACTTGGTCCAACTCCCCCTCCTCACCACCCAGAAGGAGACAAATGATTTATTGCTCATAATAAGGACATCAAATAGTTTCTTCTACAGATTATATCAAACTTGAGAATGAAGCAGACCCTGGATACAATAGCAAAACAGCTTTTTAATTTCATTAATCTATCCTGACAATTGTCACTTCTCCACCAGGCAAAGGACATGAAAGTACTGAGGCTTTTTAACTCAGAGCAGGAAAGAAGCTGCCATAGGAGCTGGTAATGGAAAACAATGGGCCACTTTTAGAAACACATTGACTTCTGCTTCAAAGAGCTTTATGGTGGAGCATTCTTCTCCTCTTCCATTCTCCCCCACCACCCTTATTTCTCCTTCTCTAGCAGAACCCAAGTTCACTTTATTCCCACTTCATGCACTGCCCCCTGTCATCCCAGGGAGTGAGAAATTGGAAATGAAACAACATTATATGCAGATAGTTTTTAATCACCTGGAACAGATGGTGCAGCAAGTGTCAGGTAAGTGTAATTTTGAATTTCCTTTGGATGTTTCTTAAAATGCAGAAACAACAAAGAAATTAAATGCCCTGTCAAATGTCCGTGTCAGTTCTGTCTTTGAACAGCCAGGCTTCGCCATGTCTATACATAACCCTAATACTATCTAAATCTATTTCTCCACTTCCCTGTTAATTAACTAACATTTGATGGGCTAAATTAAAGCAAATATACCTAGAAACAAAGCAGACACATTTTGTTCCTTGGCTGTGGGAGGATGGAAGGGAGCCCAGTTAATGCATCTGAGCCCAGCTCACCTGAGCTCTGCACTATAACAGGTAATTGCAATAAATCATCCTTTGCCCCATGATCCCAGCCTAGTGAAGATTAATGGCAGTAGACACTAAAGCTGCCAACTTGGAAGATTTCCGTGGTGGTGGAGAGGAGGCTATGCGTAAGGAATGTGTGATAAAATGCTATGCTGGGACCATAATAAACGGGCTGGAAGGGAGCCGAGGTCCTTCTCTATAATGCAGAGACATTAAGACCTGTCTGATTGTGATGACAGACAGGTATTTGACTGAGCACACTGGCAGCTATAAAAAAAAATAGCTAAAAGCTAATGTCAAGATGTGATGTAGACCTGCCACCTGCCATCAGGAGTAATTATTGTTCTGACCACTTGCTTGTGGGGAGGGCAGAGGAAACAATATTGTATCTGACTGCAAGGGTCGGCTACATTTGATTTGTGGCCTTGATGGCATGACTGGCCCACTGTCACCCTCCATGATTAAGCAGCAGAGCCAGACATTGGCAACTGTCCTCACTGGAGGGGATTTGAGGGCTGGCTGACTTTCACTCACTCCAGCCAGGAGGAAGCCAGCGAAGGGAGAAAAAGAAGTTCTGATGAGACTGACTGACTACTTTGTACTCAACTCAAGGAGAAGACCAGGTGGGACACATAACTAGAAATGTAGACATTGTCAGTCCAGGAACCCCTGCAGAAATGCAAGTCCCAAGAAAGCCCAAAGACCTGCAAGGCACAGGCCAAACACACTTCAGAAAGTGGTGTGCTTGTGGACATGGACATGAACCTTCCCACGTTGATGGCTGCATGCTCTCAAGCATAGCAAGAGTGGTTGTCACCTCAAGGGCGTTGAACCTTTGAACACCCTAGAAGAGGCGAGATAAGGAATTGAGAGTCCTACTGGAAGGGGCGGTCTATTTGTTTGCTAAAGAAACTATGACAAAGTGCCGCAAACTGGGTGGCTTAAGGAACAGAAATTTATCCTTTCACAATTCTGGAGGCTAGAAGTCCAAAATTAAGGTGTTGGCAAGATTAATTCTTTCTGAGGGCTTCGAGGAAGGATCTATCCCAGGACTTTCTTTTCAACTTGTAGATGTACATCTTCATGTTCACCTGCTGTTCACCCTGCGTGCAAGTCTACCTCCAAATTTCACCTTTTTATAAGGGCTCCAGTCATATTGGATTAGGGCCCACCCTAATCTAAGACCACATCCTAACTTAATTATCTCTACAAAGACCCTATCTCCAAAAAGGCCTCATTCTGAGGCATGAGAACTTCAATATACAAACTTGGAAGGAAATACGATCCAACACATAACCTATCTCTGGAAGAATCTACCAGGCCAGTGTGTATGAGAGAAGTTCTCACAAGTCGGAGAGGAAATGGCCAGGTATGGCTGCAGCAGAGGAAGGGCAGTTCAGTGGATCTAGCACGAGGCATAGACTGCCAGCTATATGGGGCAGGTGTGGGTATAACGCCCACAGGTATAACAGGTCAGGTGAGGCCAGGCATGAGAGGCCACAAACCACTGGCAGAGCTGAAAAGAAAGTGGGCAACAGAATGAGGGACCATCACCTGAGAAGACAGACTTTGGGATCCCAGACAGCATCAGTGGACAACCTGGGGCTAGGCTCTGAAGTGACACAGAAAGACACAGGAAATCTTTCTGATGGAGATCAGAGTGTGTAATGCCCTTTGATCTGTTCTGGCTCAGATCTTCTTTAGTTAACAGTTTAAGGGATACAGGTTGGTCATATAGGCCCTGGCCCTGCACAGGGGCAGCACGTCCTCATCTATCCAGAGTTTTCAAGGTTAGTCATTGAGGCATTTTACTAGAAACATCTGATCCTTCATGAACTGGGTAGGAAGTTCTTCAAAATCCTCAGGACTAGCTTCATGAAGTTATTCATCTTCTGAGCACTCCTGGGCAGGGGCAGAAGACCGATCTGTGGATTCTCAACCAGATTTTGACAGCACCATTATGAATTAGGGGTGACATCACCACAGGAACATCTGATACTCTTACTCTAGACGTAATTTAGAAACACTAAATTGCTAGAGAAAGAGAGGGAGCAACTTTGCAAGAAAAGGAAAGAAAATACAATCACCTTATAGGGTTTATTCCCCTTCATCTCTACTAATTAAATTTGAAGAAAATATTAGATTTTCAGTTATTTTGTCTGAAACACTGTCTTGATAACTCACTAGGAAAATGAAGATATAACAGACACTTTACCTTCAAACTATATGGCCATGACTTCTCAACAACTCTTTTCCAGGCAAGGAAAATACATCAAATGAATTTCTTTTTTCCCAGAAAATCATTAGTCCTCTTTTTATGTTCTTATGAACTCAGAACTTTTTACCATGTCATTTGTGACGTAAAAGTTTTTATTGTTGCTTTTTCTCAAAGGTGTTTTGGGGGCTTGAAGATGAGATTCAAGCTTAAATCATTTTCACTGTTAAATATTAAAAGGACATGTACAATTTCTGCTTTTAGTATAAAACATTCTTTTCAATAGCTCAGGTAACTAAAGCATCTAAATTCGAGAATCTGGAACATTGCTTGTCTATGGTACTCCAAGAAAAAGATATTCTACCGAAGTCTGAAAGTGTTGGAGCAGACATTTTTATGACTGCAAATATTATAAGGTGAGTGACTAAGCCTGTGAGTCAAGCATTTCTCTAAATTTCATATATTTTCTACCCAGGGATTGATTCATGGCACACATGTGGCCTTCAGCTAAGCTATTATTTCTTGGAACAAGGAAATAATAGAGGCCTATTATTTTGAAGAGAAAAATTGAGGGCAAAAGTAAGATTATTTAGTGAGATGGTTCCCCCAACCAAAACCAAACAACAAAAAACATTCTTGACATAGTAAGTTCTCCAAGTAAATTCTCAATTATGCCATTAATTCAACTTACTGTTATATTTTAATATTATTTATTGAGCATCTAATGTGGGCTTAATAAGCTTGTTAAACATTATTAATAATCTTAGTAAACCCTGTTACACAGTATCACTTCAAGTTTTCTTCACAATCACCCAAAAGGCAGATAGAACATTCCCAACTTAAAGATACACCTGAGGCTCAGAGGGTTACTTGCTATGACCAGGGGTGCTTCATAGGTGCGTGACCTCAGACCCCCACACTTGGAGGGGCCCCATGTTTGCTTTAATGCTCTGATACTGTCATCTTAAAATTCTAAGTTTTGAACAAGAGTTTATTTTGAAGTAGGCCCCACAAATCAATTATTAGGTATTAATATTATTTTCCCCCACTCCTTTGGAATTGCCATTTAGCAAACAAGCAGCAAATCTGCAAAAGATATTAAAATAGCCAGTTCCCATCTATCCTTCTAGTCCCACAAATTACCCTATGCATCACACACTCATACACAAACGTACAAAAATGAAACGAGTCTATGCATGTAATCTGGGACAGAGTAAGGCTCTATAAAATATGTATTAAATAAATGGAAAACAGAGCCTTTTATGTTTCAAAAAAAATTCCTTAGAAAATAATCTGATCATCTACTAAAAAAGTTTACCTGGTGTTCTACAACACAAAATAAATGAAATCAACCTGTAAATTCTGGAAACTTTTACCGACTCTCCTGTGTCTTCTGTCTGCCTACCCTGTTTCTCTCAATTTTCAAAAGTTATACATTGGCTTTTTGGTAGAGCATGCTATGCTTTGGGAGATTGTCTTATGAGGTTAAGTTATGTTCGATGTTAGGAAAATCATGAGAGATCATCATCATTCTAGCCCAACTTCTTTCCCAACAGCCATCTTTACAAAATATTCCATTTAGAGGTTATCCAGTATCTACCAACATTAATTATTTTCATACACACAATTTATTTCTCGTTTTTTTTCCTGCTTTCTCTCTCTTCCTCTCTTTCCCTCTTCCTTTTCTCTCTCATTCCCTCTTCTCTCTCTCTCTCTCTCTCTCTCTTTCTCTCTCTCTCTCTCACACACACACACACACACACACACACACAGATGTACACACATATTTCACAAATAAGCTTTCAATGCATTTTCTGTAAATTTCTAGTCTCTTATTGTCAATAGGAATTTGTGTCTGGAATTAAGAGCATCACCATGAATTTACAAGTGACTAACAAGTTCTGTAAGTCAGCAACTATCAGATCTGCTGCAGAAATCCTACCAGACATGATTTCTGGAGGACAGCCAAGAGAGAGGGCTGGGAATCTGTTGTGAGTCAGCCAGACTGTTTTCACTGAGCACATCTGACTCTACTAACACTTAAGATCATGTATCTCCCTAACCCAGAGCTTGTGACTTGCCAGCAGGAATAAATAGGACAGCACAGGCCCTGAGCCTGGGCCTGAGAGTCACGGTTTGAACAGAATCAAATCATGGGCTTTGACTTTTCTTCCTCCTGAGGGATAAAGAGGACTCAGGATGAAGCAGCTGAGAAATGTGGAAATCATTAGCAGGCTAAACTACACACAACAACCAAAGTATTAAGAAATATCTGTAAACAAAATAGCTAGTATTTCTGATCCTCCAAGCTCCTTGAACTGAGAAGCAGGGCTGAGAAGCCTCTTGGCCATCCCCTGATCCAAGTCTTTCATTCTTCATGTCAAGAGGACACCGCTCATGATTACACAATTACTTGCAACCTCTATCCACAGCCTCTCTTGCCTTGCCCAGTGATCTCCCACCACCAAATGCTGGTTCCTCCCTTCCTGCTGTTTCCCAATGCACCACTTACTGGCCTTGTTTTCCTTTCTGTCTTGGATTCTACCCACAGCCTAAATTCAGGGGTGAGAAGAACCTTGTGACCTGAGACTTCCACGGGATCCATGTGTTATATGGGAAAATAGGAGGGCTGTACTTTTCCTACTGTCATCCTCCTCTTCCCTGACCATTTTGTGACATGTTGCCATTTTAACAATAAATGGAGGCCACTATAGTCATACCACCTTCCAATTAATCAATTAGGATGGAAACGAGGACCCTAGTATGGAAATAAAGACTTATTAGTCCACAGATCTCTGGGGATGATCTATTCTTCTCCGCAGGGGACAGACCATTCCTACCCAAAAGGTGGCCTTCAGACATGCTTAGGATATTTCACTTGTCGCCACAATGAATGGAGAACACTACCAGTGGATGGAACCCAGGGATCCCAGATGCACGGCAATACCCAGAACAGTTCTCTGCAGCAAATCACCCTACCCAAAATGTCAGTAGCACTGCATTGAGATACACCGCCGCAGCTGGCTAGCTAAGGAAGAATCCCCCTACTCCCTCTCCGCTGCATGTCTCAGTCGGACTGGGGAGGCAGGGCAGAGTGGAAAAAGCATCAGAGTCCAGGCAGAGGGCTGAGCTTCCCAACACAGCATCCCCAGTGACAACTCAACTTGGAGAGGTCATAACTGCTCTGAGTCTGTTTTTTCATCACAAAATGAGGACACTAACATCTAACTGCAAAGACAAGGGAATGTGCATAAAATCACTAAACATCTATTAGTGTAAAAATGTAGAGGATTTTACTCACCAGATTTCCAATAGAAGAAAATTAGAGGAGAATGGATGACTCTTCATGGAGAATCTGCAAGAAGAGGGTATCTGGTGGGGGACCAAGCACGGATTTTTTTAGAAGACTCGGAGTATGTGTGTGATTTTGGGTTTCTGGGGAGGGAAAGCAGTGGAAGGGGAAAGTGAGATTGAGAGCCAACTGCCAGCAGGACACCAACAAAATGTTGCTAAGTGTGCAGTGGGAGCCCCAGACCTTCAGGAAAAGTACTAGAAAAACATGATATCGTCAGGTTAGATGTCTTGTGGACACTTGCAGGGGGTAAATTTTGCACCAAGTCAGCTCAGAAACAGAACCTGTGTGGAGGCAGGAGAAGAAAACTTGGGGTAAGAAGTGATGCTAACCAGGATGTAAAAGCTTTTGACTCCAACCCAGTTTGCCAGAATTTAAAATGTATAGACATATGGCAGCTGGGTCATGTAGGTACTGAAATTTATTTTAATTTGAATTAAAGCTAGACTTTCCCTTCCCCATGCCACCCGGTAACAGATTCTCAAATATATAATTGACTAGTATGTATTGAAAGCTTACTATAGACAAAACATTGCAGGGACTATAAGGAAGTTAACCACCCAATCCTGCCCTCAGGTATAGTGGTTTAAAGAATGGACTTTGGGGTCAAATACAACTGCCCACAATCCAAGTCTGGTAGCTTTCCTGGTAGCTTGATCTTGGGCATGTCAATGTAATTCTTGACTCTCAGTATCCTCATCTGTAAAATGGCTAGAAAAATAGTACCTATCTCAGAACAGTGGTGAGACGACATAAGATAATTCATGTAAACGTGCACTATTGTTGGTGGTAGCTTATGGGGCATGTGACTCAATAAATGTCTGCAAAAGTAAAAGGAACTAAAATGAATAGAAATTTCCATGTTTTTTTTTTCCATTTTGAGTTATTGCAGTTGTGCACTGCAATACCTACAATGGAGATAAGTCTGAATAGACCATGAGACATGAAAGACTCATTTCGTAAGCCCATTGATTCCTTGATTTTTACTGCAATCCCAACACAGCAGTTTTTGAAAATGAGGAGCAGGATTCCATTAAAAAAAATTTTTTGCAATCATGTAAATGCACAGAACTATACTACTCTTGGGCTACTGAAAACAGCCTCCTCCCTAAGAACTGAGCAGCTTCAGTGCTTCTAAATTCCAGTGAGTGTCTGTCGTAACATAGATACCGTATTAATGTTTGCACAATGAATACTTTCCGTGGCTACTCCAGCTCGTGAGATATTTAATGCTGAGGACTTTGCTTCCTAATGTTTATATGCTAAAATGCTTTCATTCTATTTTGCAGTAAGTATTACAGACAAGTCTGGATAGAATGAGCTGAAAATTTGTGGTACTCAAACATGTGACAATGTTTTCTCCTTCATCTAATGGATAGAAACATGCCATTAGACCTGAATCCAGCCATTAGTTATTTTACTTGAGCATGTTAATTTTCCTTTTGCATGAAGAGAACACAAACTAAAGATGAGTTTCAGCATCTAACCAAATAATGATCTCTCAAACTATGTGTACGTACCCATAGGCTTCCATCAATGGTGCTGTGCTTACGCAAAGTGACTTTTTTGGAGATGACCAGTATCCTGTAAACGAGGCCCCAAAACATCCCCTATCAGGCGACATCTTTAGACTCTAAGCTCCATGAGGGGGTAGCTGTAGACCATGTCTGTTTTGTTCATTACCGTACCCTCAGTAGCCAGCACAAGGTCTGGAAAGTAACAGGCACTCAAGAGCAAGGACGATTTTCAAACCCCACCAGCAAGACCCTTGACATAGCTCAAAGATGAAAAGGAAGTTGCCAACAGTGAACAGCAGTCATAGTGCCAGCCAGACACTCATCGTTCTGATCGGGGATCTGCAATTACCTCAGTTGAGACTGAGTCATTTGTGGAGAGCAACTTCATTCAAATGTTCAGCCAAATTTCATACTGAAAGGATGCTGCAGGCTAGTGAGGACTCCAATGCGGAAAGTTGTTAGATAATCATCACCATGGTTTGTGCTCTTTATTGCTCACGCCGTCACCCCATGGATATCAATAATAGTATGAAACAATGATAACAGTGGACATTTAGAGAGCACTTACCCCATGCTGGGCACTTCTGCTGATTCCTGAACAGGCATTGTTCCACTTAACACTCACTAAAACACCATGACATAGAGACTGCTATCCCCATTCTTCAGTTGCAGTAACTCACCATTTAAAGAGCATAAATGGTTCAACTGGGGTCTTGCATGTGCTAACTAAGAAAGTCAGGATTTAAATCCAGTCTGCCTGCTTCTAAAGGTTCTTGATGACACAGAAAATTCTGGTTAAATTCATATCTTATGATTTGTCTCCACCTTCTTTCTGCAAACTCAAATGAAAACTTACATGACAAATAAGAGCACATCTGGATATTGCCATATCTGTTTTCTTTACTCATTCCTACCTCAAGTGTTAGCATTATCTACACTGTGAGGAGTTTCAGCTGTAAAGAGGTCCCAGGCCTTGTCTCACACGCCACCTCATACACAGTGGTCCCCAGCCTTTTTGGCACCAGAGACTGTTTTCATGGAAGACAATTTTTCCACGGACTGGGGAGGAGAGAGATGGTTTCAGGATGATTCAAGTGCATTGCTTTTATTGCGTGCTTTATTTCTGTTATTATTACATGGTAATATATAATGAAATAATCATACAACTCACTATAGGTTGGGGACCCTTGTCATACAAGACAGGTAGGCCAGGGTGGGGTAGCCATGCATATAAAGTAAGATAGTGTTTCTTCATCTGCCATTGCACTAACATAGCTGATGAAGCATTTGCCATTAGAAGACCTGGGCAAGTTATTCACCTTTCTGAGTCTCATATGCAGAAAGAACATGGGCTTTGGAACCACACAAAGATCAGAGGGACCCCTGGGGACCCACCAAAAACAAAGAGTGAGGGAGCTATATTTCACTCCACCTCCTGGGCAATGGGGTCCTCAGGTGTTTCTATATTCATTCATGAAGTACAGAGACAATCTAGATCTGTGCTGCCCAATACAATAACCACTAGCCACATTTAGCTATTTAAATTAATTAAACATAAATCAGTTTAGAAATTCAGTTCCTCAGTTGTACTAGCCACATTTCAAGTGCTCCATAGTACGTGTGGCTAATGGCTGCTATTAGATAATACAGATCTAGACCATTTCTAGAACTGCCTAATCACCACAGAAAGTGCTATTGAGCAGCTCTGGTCTAGATAAAAAAAGAAAGCAAACCCTTGCTGTTGAAACAATTCTGTTATTTAAAGGAAGTAAGGTCATATGCTTCAGTGTTACTGATAGTTTTAATTGTTTTTTTTTCTAATAGGCTATATCAGGACTTTTTTTATTACAAGGAAAAAATATAACTCAAAAATAGCTTAACCCAAAATAGTGAATTTATTTGTTCTTATAACTGAAAAATCTAGGAATAAAGCCCAGCTGGATCTAGAGGTTCAGATCTGTCATTGAACTGTACCTCCCCATCTCTCAGCTCTACTTTCTTTCATGCGGCTTTCTTCTTTGGCTGCTTTATTCATATGGGGGCAAAAATGGCCCCAAGTACACTCAGGCTCATGAAGTTCTTAGTACCCACAATCTCGAATTTGACCTTCCATGTCAGTCTCTCATTGGCTTGACTCTGATCCATACGGAGATGTTTATTAAAGTCCTTCTGTTCATCACAGACTACTGCTATCCCAGCATAATAGAAGGGGTGTGGTAGTTACATATTTAAAAGATAATGAGGGTTCAACCATACCTACTTCCAGTCCAGATTCTCTGATTTATGAGCTGTATGACCTTTGGGAAACTCCAATCCTAATTTTTCAGTCTCAATTTTCTCATCTTAAAATGGGGATAGGCCAGGTGCAGTGGGTCATGCCTGTAATCCCAGCACTTTGGGAGGCTGAGGTGAGAGGATTGCTTGAGGCCAGGAGTTTGAGACCAGCCCAGGCAACATAGTGAGACTCCATCTCTATAAAAAAATTTAAAAATTAGCTGGGCATGTTGGTGCACTGTGGTCTAGCTACTTGGGAGGCTGAGGCAGGAGGATCACTTGAGCCCAGGAGTTTGAGATTACAGTGAGCTATGATCCTGCCACTGCACTCTAGCCCAGCAACAGAGTGATACCCTGTCTCCAAAATAGTAATAATAATAACCTTACAAGGTCCATTTTGAGGATAAATGGGATAATTATATAATGTGCTTAGCACAATATGAAACAAATAGCAATCACACTATTGTTATCCCTATTATTATTCTTAACCATACAATGCAGTGTAAAATAAATATCCAACAAGTAGGGCAAACACTTTGGGTTCTACTCATTAAGAAAGTGAGAGATCGCTGCAACCTGATGTGTCCAAGGAGGACGTCACAGAGAACGCAGAACATAGACTGGGCTTAAAGCAGGGACACACAGGCAGAAGGAAGGAAGGAGAGCACTTCCCACCACAGCACACAAGAAATTGATGTCCACATCTCTGAAGCCATGTTCCTCACTAGGGAAGAGGAAACAGGAGAGGTGCAGGTGAGAGGTGGTTTTTTTTGCCCATCACCTGCAGAAAAAGTTCAGAGGCAGCATGTTGTTGTTTGGTTGGGTTTTTTTTTTTTTTTAACGTTAGTAAAAAGAGCACAGCAAAACTGGATCCAAGAAGCCAGGCATGTCTCATCTGCCATCCCTGTACCCCTGAGCGCTCAGCGCAGCCGGTGGCTGATGGTGATGAGGTCTTCCCGGAGGGGCGCGCCCGAGCAGACTGTGCGGCAGGGCTCAGCGCATCTTCCAAATGCCTCTGTCTGTCCAGTGGGGGCGGAGGCCTCCTAACAGCTGCTGCGCTGCTTTGTAAACAAGTGGGGGACACACTTCTTTAACCTGGAATCCTGCAGCTGAAAAATATGTTTACCTCTCCAAGGGTTTGGTTGGAAATGCTTCAAAGATTTCTGCTTTTCCCAGAAAGCTGGAGCTCACTATGAAGCGATGTGCTTCCTCTCTGAGAACAGCGCTCTCCTTGGGTGAGAAGAACAGTATTTTCCAGCTTGACAGTAAATAACTTTCTGACTTGGGCAAAAAGATGGGACCAGATTACCTCAGAGGAAGATGAAATGCAGTTCAGCTCATGTGTGCAAAGTAATTGTGAAGGAAATGCTCCCATCTGAGGTGGGGGCCAGCATTGCGCAGGAGATAGGCACATTTCCAGGGCATGTTGTGATGATTGGATCGGTTCCAGAGACCACTGCCAAGGCCTGCCTCTGGGCAGCTGCAGCTTTAGGGGGGGCCTAATCATTCCCCACCCCCACCCCAACACAGCCTTGTATGTGTGCCTATGTGTATACACACACATGCACCAGCCAAAAACACTAATTAGCATGTGCTTTTATGTATTAGGGCTTAAAAGCCATCAGGGCAGCTGTTGTCTAGAAGCCAAGGAACTAAATTCAAGTCACAGCTCTGTCATTGGGCCATATGACCTCTGCCAGGTCATCTCATCCATCTAATCTTTGAGTTCTTCATTCATAAATGAAGGTGATATTTGAACTCAGGGTTTCGATGAAGATATAAATTAAAATGATACTCCCTGTTGGAAAGTCTTCCACCAACCCTAAAGCCCTGCTTCCCAAGGTATGGACCTCAGGCCAACAGCACTGACTTTCCTGGGGAGCTCGTGAGAAATGCAGATTCAGGGGCCCCACCTCAAACTCACTGAATCAGAACCTGCATTTTAATACGATCCCCAAGGTAATGAATATGCACTTTCAAGGGACTACTCTAAAGCACTATAAAATGGATTTAGGGACAAGTTATAAAGCTGAATAAAACCCAAACCACACTGGGTTACCAAAATTTCAACCACACAACTGCTTCCCTGAGTCAGCACTGCTTCCTCAGTGGATCAGATACTCTCAGAGAACAGCAACACTGTCATTTATCAATTCTCTGGGACACTCAGCACAATGTGAATAAGGCTCACCTCCTAATAGTGTGACAAATAGCATTCTTATACAAGATTTATGGCTGTGAATTTAAAAAAAAAAAAAACTTTAGCCGGGCTTGAAAGACCCTACAGGACCCTTCCATTACTACCCCTCTCCCTCCCTCCACTCTGGCCATGCTGGCCTCCCCACCTGTCCTCAAACATGCCAGGCAACCCCTGAGAGAGAGCTTTTCATTGCTCTTCCCTCTGCCTGGGGTGCTCTTCCCCTCAGGCCACAGATCTCCCTGCTCATCTCCTTGAAATCTGTGCTCACATGTTACCTTGTCAATGACACTCTCCCCAACACCTCTATTTAAAATCGCAACACCCCTTTTACTCGGATTTGTTTTTCTCCATGGCACTTATCACTTTCTGGCACCTTACATACTTTATATATTTATCATGCTTTATTATCTTGCCCTTTCCCATCCCAAAATAGAATATAAGTTGGTGAGGACAGGGATTTTTGTGCATTTTGTTCACTGCTATACACCCAGCTCCTGGAACAGTCCTGATACCAAACTGCTTGACATTCATTGAATGAATGAAAGAATGAAAGAATATACAGAAGAACAATTTTGAACATGAACTGTGTAAACAAATATATCTGGGCTTGAATAGACAGCTTGAATTAGCTGTCTGACTCTAGGCAAATATTGCATGATAACAGTTCTGGTACAGTGCCCAGCATATAGGAAATGTCTATGTATTAACTACCATTATTAAAAGATAATTATTACTATCATTGAATATAAGCCTCATCCTCCAAAGAGAATAATGAAAAAATATAATTTATTTTTAACAATAATCAAACTTTTAAGGGATATGCCACATGGACCAAAATGGGACTAAGGACTATGACTCATTTCTTAGTAGTCAATTCTTTTTGCATCAGTAAAAACCAAAAAATAAAAATTGGCATGCATAAACATCCTTCATTTAAAGAATAAAGCTCCCTATCTTCTTTTTAAAGGAAGATCAGGAAATACTGGTTTATTTCCTGTTATATTTCCAAATAAAATATAACATCTGACATTGGACAAGAGAAAACTTGAGCTAAACATCAAGGAGTCCTTTGACAGTATCTTTAGACTGTAGAACCCACCAGATGAGGAGGCCACTCTCCCAACTTAAGATGAGTCACTTAAACACAGAGGAAAAGGAACTGGAAACTTTTTCCTACATTCTCACACACACTGCAAATATTTATAAAATAAATGGAGAGTTTCCGATGATAGTTATCCCAGGTATTTCTCTTAGAGGTGAGAACTAAATATTAATAATAAGTAGGCTGCATTTAATTCGATTGGTTTGACCATTTGGTCTTGAGTAACACTCATTTCTTGATCTCCACTAAAATAACTGTATATGTAAGGAAATCTCCTTATGTCTCAGAAACTCAGTTCCATTTTCTCTAAAATGGGGGAGTTAGATCAGGTTGTTTCTAAGACTCCTGAATGACTTAGAGCATCTCATTTTCCTACATCCTCACTCTGGCTTCATCCAATCCATCACAAAGTTCTAGTATCTGACTCTATATTATAAATCTGTCCACCTGTACAGTGACCGCCTTGATATTTACTCACCTGGACTAACTCAAGAGCCTTCTAGTTCCCTCCTTCTAATACCTCTCCAACCTATGTTCCCACAGAGCAACCAGAGTGGTCCTTTTATAATAAAAATTTGATTCTATTTATTCTCCCGCTTAAAACCTTTTGACTGTTTCCTGTTGCACTTAAAATAACATCTCAAATTCTTCACGTGGACAATAAGATGATGTGTCACCTGGCTAGGGCCCTCCTTGCCTCCTTCCCCCATCACATCTTATAAACTCTTTCCTCCCATGGCCTTTAGGCCGTAGTCTGCTTTGCAGGTTCTCAGCTGTGTTCTGGTCATTCCCACGTGTGGATTCATCTGCATGCCACTCAGCCCAACTCTTACACCTCAATCTCACAGCGAATGTCTCCTTCCCAAAGAGGCCTTCTCAGAGTCCTCATTGTGAATTGCATCCCTCACCATTCTTTTACTTCCTGACACTTGTTATAATATGCAGACATGCATCCTTTACACGCCTCTTTGCTTCCTTTCTCTTTTTATACTTTTTATACTTTTATACTCTTTTTATACTCTAAGCTCTTTGAAGACAAAGACTATGTTTGCTTTGTTCATTACTGTATACACAGGGTCCAGCAGAGTTCCTAGCATACAGTTGATTGCCACAGTTGGCAATCAACAAATATTTAGTGGAACAAATGAATAGACGAATGAAGAGTATTAGCACTCCATCTATGAAGGGAAAGACAAGAGTATTAATGCTCTTGTCAATACCATTCTATGAAGTAATTTTAAATAATACACCCAATGCAATTTGAATTCATAAGAAAGCAATTTATTAAATCCAAGCATTATGTTTTGTCATGATATTCTTAAAATCATTGTTCATAGATTAACTCACCAGTAGCATTTTTTTTAGGAAAAATAGTCTTAAGTTCTGCTTAAATTTTCACACAATGAATTTATAAACCAAATAATAAACTCAAACACTGTGATCAAGTATTATTGACCCTATGGCTTTAACTATGCAATTTAGTAAATAACTGTGTGCTTAATACCCATCTAATATAATTTGGTAAACAGTGATTGAGGCTATATCAAACATGTGCATATTTTCTATTTTATTTCAATTAACAGCCAATAGAAGACAGTACACTGGATTATCTGAAGTGAGCATACCAAAAGCCATATCCATAATTATAGTACCTTTAAATATCTGTTAAAGAAGACGATTTAACTAGTATTATAACTATTATTAGGAAAGTGATCTAAAATTAATTTTTTATTTTTTTTTACCTTTTCTATTCCCCCTTTAGCTAGGTTCTCTGAATTCTGGAGCAAGTTTTACAATGATTAAGTTACAAAATTTTCTCAGATAATGTTGGGAACGTGGAAGGACAAAAAACTAATCCAAAACCTGGAGACTAAATAAGGTGAGGAGGGAATAGAAATCTACTCGGAAGTAAGTTCCACTAGACACTAGGATGCAGCCACAGGATATGGTATGGCAACAAGGATAAATAGGTAGGCAGTCCCATGCCCAGATATCTGAAAAATAGAGATAATGATCCCTGGCCTTAGCAACCAATGAGGAATATGGTGAGAATAAATTAGATACAGTTTTCCTTTGGAGGAAAAGCACTATATAATTTATGATATTGTTATTATAATCATTAGTCATCTTTGCCTAGATTTATGGAGTGACTCATCCTAAATTAAGCCTTTGGAACAATGAGAAGAGGGAAATTTATGAGACCTACAGTGATTTTCTAGTCTCATAAAAGATTGTAGTACTTGATTCTTGAGATGTTGAAATATCTCTGCCTCTTAACAGGAGGCTACAAGGACCGTTCTTTGATTCATTATTTGATAAGTCTTTCAGGTCCCCATCCTCCTGCTCTTCTGGGGCTAATAATTCAGCCAGCATTTTAACACTCACCTGGACTGTCAGTAAATTATTTTAACTTACCTTTAGAGTAGCTGCTATTTCTTTATTTCCTACAGGAATAATGATTATTACTTCTTTATCCCCATAATTTCTCTCTATATACGCACTTCATATTTTTGAGCACCTATAATATGCAAGGCAATGAGCTAGGTGTAGAGATATAAGGGGAACAGGAGCTTGGAATCTGTGGGAGAATATAACTAAGGACCAGATCTGAGGGATATTTTAAGGAAGAATTATCAGCTCAAAGGGGCCGGCCAGATACGGGGTGTGAAGGAGAGGAGAAAGTACAGAAGCAGCCAGGTTTCCTCTCTGGGTAGACTGGATGAAGGGAGGAAGCAGGTTTGGGAAGGAGAGATCAGCTCTGTTTTAGGCACGTTGAGCAGAAGTTGAGTAAGAGATCCAGTGGGAAGCTTGAGTCGTGGGTCTGAGGCTTGGGAAAGAGGCTGGGACTAGACATGGATCTGGAATTCATCCAAAGGCAAATCCCAGGAAGGAGTGAGATACTCAGTGAGAGAATATAAAACAAGAGGGGAAGACAAGGGAGTCTGGTGATTGAAAATGAAAGGAGAGAGACAACTACATAATTTTTGGAAGAAATAAACAGGGTCTGAAAGGCTAATAAAAAAAATAAATGACAGGAATAGACAGAAAATGGCAGAGAGCTGGGAGGGGAAGAACGTGAAATCCCAGAATCATGATCAAGGGCACAGATTGGAAGGGTTCACCTTGGAAAGGAGTATCTCTCTCTCTCTCTCTCTCTCTCTCTCTCTCTCTCGCCCCCCACCCCTCCCTTTCTGTAAGCAGGAGGCAGTGAAGAGGGGAAAATACAGATATATATTGAGATAGGATAAGCAGACATCAAAGAAGGAGGCACTGTGATTGGAAGTATGACAAGTTGGGTTAGAAAAGGTTGCAACGTTCAGAGAAAATGACAATGAGTAGAAAAAGAGCCCAGGCTTCAGAATCAGACCAGACCTGGATTCAAATTCCGGCTTTTACACTCAGTATCACTACGACCTCAGGCCAGTACCTATTTCTAACTGCACTTCAATTTTGTCTTCTGTGGAAACAGCAAGTAACAAAGAATTATTTCATCAGGTTGTTTCCAGGATGAAGGAAGAGAACGTGTGTGAAAGCACCTATTTCTTGCTGGGCTTCAGTGCAGAATGCATCCCGAGGTTAAGCCCGGTCGAAAGACAGAGCGATGGTTCTAAACTTGAACGTGCATCAGAATCGGCTGGAGGGTGCATCCAAACTTGGATTTCCAGGCCCCACCCAGAATCAGTTTCTGATTTACTAGATCTAAGACAGGGCTTGAAAAATCTGTGTTTCTCATAACTTCCCAAGTGATGGTGATGCTGCTGGTCCACAAACCACACTTCAAGGACCCCTGAGGTAGAGAAATCATCTGAGAGAAAAGGTCAAAGGGATAAGAGATTCTGTTGGCCCTAGAACGCAGGTTACAGAAGTAGAGGATCACATCTCTTTTTAGAGTTTATTTTCCATTAATGCACTTCATTACTTTGTCTCCAGAACCTCAGCCATCCTGACTTAAGAGCAGGCAGTCTTACCCCAGAATCCTAAGAACTTGGTACAATACCTGCAATTTAGCAGGAACTCATCCACCTGAATGGCGGGAGTGGTGGAGGCAGAGAGAAAGGCTCACTTTGAGTTGCCTGAGGAAAAGGTACACTAGAGGCTAGTGGTTCCCTGTGTCTCCCCCAAGGGATTTGAACAGGGGCCACCAAAAAGTGGCAGCAGTTTGGGAGTTAGCCTGAGTAAACATGGTTTTAAAAACAAGTGGAAACAGTCCAAGATTATATATTATGTTAATTTTGTTTTGTCTTTTCAGTATTGTGTGGTGTAGGTGTTTAATATTTCACATTTCTGAGTGTTTTTTTTTTCCATCTTAAATTACTTTTTATTTTTCTTATTATATTCCCTGGCCCAAAAGTACTATTTATTGCTAAATAGTAGTTTACAACCCTTTACCATGGATCAGATTATCTTTGAGCACTTTCTTTTCCCTATTTTGCTCCTAATTCCTTCCCATTGTATTATTCAGTTATTCCATTCTGTTGCATCCATTATTCACCAGATTTTTTTTTCAAAAATTGATTCTGCAGAAATCGAATGCCCTCATTTTTCATTTCTTGATTGGAGTTACTTTGTAGAAATTCAACTAGATTATGGCTCCTAATGCACTAATGCTCTGCTGAGTGCACGTTGCCCTGCATTTTTATAAGTTCTGAATATGAAGTTGAGTCAAAACCCAGTCCTTTTCAAGATTCTCCCTTCACATATCATTTAAGGAAATTGCTCAACCATCTAGCTCGCTTCTTCTTTGTCCCTGACTCATTTCCTCACTGCTGAATACCCCATCATCCTTCCTACATTTATATCTTTAGTCGAGAAAAAAGCCAAGTTAATTTGGTATTTAGTTGCCCAGTGTCACTGCAGCTGAGCTCTGTAGTGGGGTCTGGGGACAGTGGGGCATGAGGACATTGTGGGTCAGGACATTAGACTGGAATCAACTCCTTTCTCCTCTGTGCATCCAGCTCCTTACTCTACCTCACCTGTGATCTCTTTCATTAATGTATTTTTTATTTTTTTTCAGTTTCCTTAAATATGTGGTGCTTAGTCTCTCACTTTGTGCATGGTGAACACTCAAAGCCAAGATCATATGATTGACTAAATGACAAGTAGATGAAACACAGACCCATCTCGGCCTGATCCTATCCCCTTGCTTAGCTGCTTCTTACCATTGTCTAAACACCTTGTAGCTCCCTAAATGCCATGTGTGCTCACACCTCCAAACAATTGCACAGGTCATTCCTGTCCCACTCTGATTTCTCTAACTGACTAGCTTGGCATCCTTCCTTCTCCAGAAAATCACCCCTATCCCACTGCCTAGGGTGGGTGGCCCTATGTGCTGAAAACATTCTGGCTTCTCTGTTCTAAAATCGTACTTCCCATTGTCAGCTTGCTGGTCTTGCTCTTTAACTAGACTGCAAAGGACTGAAAAGCAGGAACGGTGTCTCCTGCACAGTTGCAATCCCAGCTCCTGTCTTGACACCCACCCAAATGGTGATGTTTGCAATGAATGATGCTACACTGATATCCAGGTGGAAGACAGGGAGTTCCAGTATGGATAGCTGCCATGGGCGTGGAGAAGAGTGGAAAGGTGTGAGATGCTACAGAAAGGAAATCTGTGTGGTGAGCAACTCAATAAATCCAGGGCAATGGGAGGGGAAAAGTAAAGCATGGCAGCTGGGGGCTGGGAGGATGCCTGTCCCATCTGCCACATGTAGTTACAGGTGCCTATTCCTTTAACAGAGGCCTAGAAGTTTAAGTTTCCTTAACTGAACACAAGTAGCTCTACACCATGTAGCCCATTCACCAGTGTTTTTAGCAGGGAAAGGTATTATTTATTGGAACAACACAATAAAAGTAGCTAAATTAACTTTTAAAAATTCCATTGATGCCTTTTGCAAGAATTTGGATGGGACTGGAGACCATTATCCTAAGCAAAGTATCTAAAGAATGGAAAAACAAACACCACATGTACTCACTATTAAATTGGATCTAATCCATGAGCACCCATGTGCACAGAGGGAAGTAAATCTCAGTGGAAATCAAGCAGGGGGAGATAGGAGGGGATGGGCGAAAACCTACTTAATGGGTACAGTGAACACTATCTGGGTGATGGGCACAGTTATAACCCTGACTCAAGCATTACAAAAGCAATCCATGTAACCAAAACCATTTGTACTCCCATAATATTTTGAAATAAAAAATATTTTTAAAACTTTTAAAAATTTCAAATAATACAAAGCAATACAGAGGTGGTTAAAAATAAAGCCCTAGAACCAGAGAGAGAGGACATGTGATGCATTCATGCAGAGGCAAAGGTTTTCATTCTCTTTCCTTTACCGTTCTCCTAGCTACAGCCTGGCACAGGTACTCCTTCTCAGTGGAATTACACATGTCAAATACTGGTGTGACATTTTCCTGAGCCTTCTAAGAACAACAGTGTCCTAACTCATAAAATGTCAAGGTTTAAGTCCTCCTGTTTGTAATAATTAGGTTTCTCCCCCACTTCCCTGTCCCCTCCTCTCTATCTCTGTGTCTCTTTCTCTCCGTGTGTCTCTCTCTTCTCCCCTCCCCCCCTCTTTCTCCTCCTTCTCCTTCTGCTGCTGTTTCTTCCTCCTCCTCCTCCTCTTCCTCTCTCTCTCACACACACACACACACATTCATTCCACTGTTGTCCCTACCATCTGAGCTTTATATGGATGGAAATATTTTCTCTAGTAGCACCTCCCCAAGCAGTTCTTAGTTTTCACCCCTTCCCATTGTATTTTAGTGAAAAACACCCTGTGACTTAACACTTGCAAAACAGAACTTAACACTGGTGCCGGATTGCAACGAAATCCGATATGGGCTAGAAGAATTTAAAATCTGTGTGTTGTCCCATGCTCTTTCCTTTTCCATTTGCGCAGATTCTGTCTTTCCCTCCTGATCTGGTATCCATCCAAGCCATGCCATTCAGGGAACCTTTCCCAAGTCCCAGCCCTCAGCTAACAAACCCTCCTCTTAACTCTTATAGCATGTATTTTCTGTAACAATAGAAATGTTTCTGAGACATTTTCCAGGGACAGTTCCTCAGAGCAAGCACTAGTCTTTCCTCTCGGATTCCCTTGCCCCTAGCAGAGTTTGGGACCAGACAGAGCTCAGTGCACTCAATAACTACTTGTTACACTTAACAACTGCCTCTGTGTTTCAAGCAACTTAGCTCCCTATTTGGACTAAATGTTTGGTGATGCTTCTAAGACGATCTCACTAGAAATAGACATTAGTCTCACACATAAAAGTTGCTTCTTGCCATGTAGTTTTGACTCAAATTCTGGTCCTTGCTAGAGAGCCAAGTGGTCTGTGTTTTCTCATCTTGCTGTGTGAGACAGCCCCATTACTCTTCATCTAAGAAGCCTTCATGCACTCCCAGGAGCTCAGTACATTAGGAGGCAACCTCACCAGGTAAGCTGACTCCACCTCTGGCCCTGTCTGCCCAAGTCCCCCACTGCACACTCCTCTGCGGGAAGTCAGCAGCCCCGCAGGAGTGGGGAGGAGGGAGCTCCGGGCCAGGGCGAGGCGCACTGCTGGGCCCTCCCCGCTCCATCCTCCAGCAGGCTGAGCGGGAGCCAAGTGCAGGTGCGCGAGGACTGGTGTCTGCCAGGCTGATTACCCTCATCATGGAAGCTGCCAGACGACTTCAGCACATTCTGTGGCAGGGAAACTGCCGAGAAAGAACACAGTCAGCAGTGGCATTTGTAACTAGGGGAAACAATGTATGAAGCTGAAGAAAAAGACAAAAACCCATCCACCCACCCAAGCTGTACCCTAAACATCCTGGCAGGAACCTGACTCCTGACTCCCTACGAAAGGAAGACGGCCCGGAGGGGCCCTGACAGTAGCACTGTCTGACATTGGTGACTAAAGATTAGAAAAAAGCAGAAACCGTGTAATTGTCAAACCCTGGAATTCCAGATAGATGCTACACAACTCCATCTTCTTCCTGACTCCCTTCTTTGATTTTGTCCAGAATTTGCATGTATGTATAATTTTTCATATATATAATTTATATATTTATATGTCTTTATATAATATATATTTTATATATACTGTGTATATAAATATCCAGAAAGTATGTTGTGCCACATTCAGGGTTTTTTTTTTATTTTTCAGTTTGTTTTAATTCATCTATTTTGCAGTCAAAAATAAGCTTAGTAAAAGGGATTTTCTAGCCTCCATGAATGTTTTGAGGTTGCAGAAACTTAATTTTTAAAAAACCATAAAAGTAATAAAGCAGTAAGAATATGGTACACGTGAATTTGCATATATATACAGGCAACACATGCGGCGAATAATAAAATGCATTCTGTGGTGTAGAGGCTCCCTTTGGAAAGCCCTTTGCATGATAACAAACACCCTTATATCCTGAACTACCTCACTGGACACCCCTTTTGCTGCCTATTTTCATGAACTCTGGCTCTTACAGGAGCCACACCACCCCCTGCTGCCTTTTCAGATGAATGTGTCCACTCTCACATTCCACATGCCTTAGTGTATGTCAGGAAGTGGGCCCCGTATCCTCCCTGCTCCCCAACTATCCACCCTCTGTCAGCAAAACCACCCCCTGTTAATAGAATAAGACATAATCTCTGCTTATGTTTCTGCTTACGTTGGGGTAGAGTGGGAAATCTCTGATTCCCATTCTTTAAAAACTCTCAATTATTCCAATTCTTGGACTTATGAACTTTGTTTTTCTTTCCTAAACATAATATTCTGGTTTTGATCTTATTGTTCTATTGTGTTTACTCTAGTAACCAAAGCATGCCTCCCTTTTTCAAAAAAAAATGATATATGCATTGTCTAGGCAAAGGCAGGTACTGATTGTTCTATTGTGTTTACTCTAGTAACCAAAGCATGCCTCCCTTTTTCAAAAAAAATGATACATGCATTGTCTAGGCAAAGGCAGTTGCATGTTTCTTGTAGGCAGCTTTCCGATTACTATTTGAACACCGTCGAAAAGAAATTGGATTTTCTGTGCATGCCTGATTCCCCTGCATGCATGCTTTTGTCAAAATTTTGACACAGCAAATGGACTCCATGTGGACTCCAGTTGATTAATTAAAGGGGAGATTCATTGCTAAATTGCCAGCAGCTGTTGGCTAAAACAGAGGCTGGGGAGTCACACACCAAAAAGGATAGCAGTAGAACAGGACCATTTCTAGAGGATTTTGTGGAAAATGAGTTCTACTTCTACTCAATTTGAGCCTTTTACATTCCACAGACTACTTAGGATATTTAATTCATTTTCTATTTACAGACAAGCAACTCACATTAAACATTTTCTTTTCTTTTCTTATTTTTTTTTTTCTGACCAAGGGTTAAGAAGTGCCTGACAAGACACATTGTTCAATACCGGGAAATTTCATCAGCATTGAAAGGCACACCCAAGAAATGCAATTCACTGGGTACAAGACCATGGTTCAAGACTGCTGAAAGAGAAAGAGCCAAGACAACTTTGATCTGCAAGCTCTCTGAGTTGCTCAATCCCAATTTCTGAGATCTGCCATCAATATGGAATATGTGTGATCATGTGGAATTTCAGATCCATCCGGAATGGTAGACAAAAGAAGAAACTTCTAACAAATATCAAGAGAAGAGCATATCAAGAATAAGGATTCAATCTGTAGTCATAATTAGAGATTTAGGGGAGGAATAATGGGAGGATAGGGGGGAAAAAGTCAGCAGCCAAGGGGAGATTCATGGAAGGAAGGGCTCAAAAGTATAGAACTCTCTAATAAGTCACGGCAGTGACAATTCCTAAAGGTAATTCCTGATCCTCTCATAAAAGCTAAAGTTGAAATTTTCTCCATCTGCACTCACCCTTGCCAGGAGCTCATAAATCTGGGGCAGCGCCAGGGCTCTGACCTAACCATGATGGAGAACTCAGTTGGGAGCACAGGTTATCCCCTGAGCTGCTGCACACAGCACCACGGGCCACCTGTGAGTCACAGCCTGTGGGAGGTTAGGGAACATCTGGTCAAGTTCATCTCCTGCCACTACCACAGGTCTGACTCTGTGTTACTTGCATCTGTTTTAAATGTACCTCTCTCTCCAACACAGCATCTTTGGAACATCAGGATGTTGCATAATGACTGAGTGGAAGCCAAAAAACCAAGCCACACATGTAGAACTGTGAGAAACCACATGTGGAAGAGAAAAATAACCTCAGCTTGAATATTATTTTTATTCTCAAAACAGTCAATGTATTGGAGGCCACATTGAATACTTGATACAAACTGAGAATGGATAAGGATGTTCTGTGCTTATAAATTTCTGTACTCAAGGGACTTGGGGGTATTTTCAAAATAATTTTAATAGATACCATTCATTGAGTACCTACTATATGTCAGGCATCTTATTGCGCTATACATGTTTTTTGAACCTGTATTTTGTCATAAAATGCATGTACCCCAAGTGGTTTGATTTCCTGATATTCAATTCCTGACTACTCACCTTCCAAGGTCTTGGCCTCTCTCTCATGCCCACAGTTGCAGCGGTCCCCAACCTTTTTGGCAACAGGGACCAGCCTGTTTTCATGGAAGATGACAATTTTTCCACAGGACAGGGATGGGGCAGAGCTCAGGTGGTGATACCAGTGATGGGGAGCAGCTGTAAATACAGATGAAGCTTCTTCGCTCCCCACCTTCTGCTGTGCATGCCCCTTCTTCCTACGTTTCATGGAAGACAACTTTTCCACATTGGGAGGGGGCTGGAGGAGTGTAGATAGGGGATGCCAATGTCTGTTCTAGCTGCTTCCTGAAAGGAAATGCTACAACAAAGCATCAGCTCTTAACAAGCTGGTAGCCCTACCAGCCCCACTTACCCAAATCGAGGTGTTTTTCCCCCACTTCAGAGGTTCTCTCCATTGTGTCCACAGCCAGTGCAGCATCAGCCAACTTCTCAGAAAGTGAATTATTAGCATCTCAAGCTAGAATTTAAGACACATTTTCATGGAACATCACAGGACATGGTTTCATACACAGCAAGGGAATTGAGAAAACATTAATTCTCTTTTAAGAATCAAGCACAAATAAGAAAACAAATTGACCTATGAAAGAGATCAATTAGCTGCTGGAAAGAGTATTTTTACTGCCAGTTCTCAACTATCCAAATTCATAAGAAGTGGCACAGATCATCGAACACAGCCAATAATTTTTAAATAATTAGTACTTGGCTTTAGAGCCATTTATTTATTTATTCAGTTATTTATTTCAGTTATTTATTATTTACATCAAAGTTACTTTCCTAATAGTGCTTTGCTTGTATTAACATTTAAATGAGGATGCAGCTCCCTAGCAGGCAGCAACTGATCGCTCAGGGAGACAACCCATATCCATACTAGATAAGAGTAGGGAGTCAAATGAGAGTTTAAAATTTTACTCTGCATTAAATTTTCCAAACCCAGCCAGGCATGGTGGCTTATGCCTGTGATCCCAGAACTTTGGGAGGCCAAGACAAGAGGATAACTTGAGGCCAGGACTTCGTGACCGGCCTGGGCAAAATAGGGAGACTCCTTCTCTAAAAATAAATAAACAAATAAAATTTCCAAACTCAAAGAATTGAGAATAAGCTCTAATGTTCTTGAACATGATATCTTCAGAAACTGCTCTCTGGCCTCCTCCAATTAAATACCCCCATGAGCCTCAACGCTCTGCAGTTCTTTACCACATGTAGTAGTCAGCAATTACCACGTTGTACCACACGGGTCCCTATACAGCAATGCCTATTCAAAATCCCCTCTCTTCTCTCATCTCTTGTCCAGCTGCAAAGGGATTTGCTCCAGATCCCAGCATTGAACTCATTCCCTCTCCTCCAGAGTATGTGGATTTTCCTCTTGCAAGTTTGCCAAAAGCCTAAGTAATAATCCCAAAAACCTCTCAGTTAAGACATTATTTTATTACTCTTAACCCAAAAGATACTTGTGTCAACAGGAATACAATTTTACATCCATGCTGATGGGGCTCATCTGATGGAACTAGCAGATCAGTGGAGCCTTGACAAATCCCTTCTTCTTCCTGATGTTTGAATGGCTCCATTCTCCAGCCACATGCAGCCAAGGAAATTAAGCCTGGTGCCCTAGCAATGAGGTGGTATGTGGAGCTTGGGTTTCTATTCCCAAAATAAACAACAATGTCTGCGTTCAAGTCAGTTTTCAAATTTTTGCATATTAGGCAGAATGTCAGTCAAAATGAATCCTGGCCAGTTATTCATATCATGCAAATTTGTGTGATGTTCTTCATGTAAATTGCCACAACGCTGGACAGGATAGGATAGATCAGCTATTGGCTAGAAAAGTCTGAGCTTTGCTGTTGGTAACCAACATCCTAAGTGGACATGGGAGATAAAGACATGTTTCAGCCTGGGTTCTGTTGAAAACAGAGGGTGGACAGGCGTGCTTTATTTGAAAGGTGGAGTCCCAAGACAGTGAGAATTAGTGAAAAGAGAGGAGCAACAGGGAAGGGTGGAAAGCTGTGGTGCGTCATTGTACCAGCCCCTGCTTTACCACAAGCCTCAAAGACACACAGCTGGTCGCTCAGCAGGTGCAGCCACTCAGCCACCTGGGATATCTCCAGACAGGCTGTTTACAGAAATGGTTCCAAGCAGTCCCTTGAAGGAGGAAGAAGGGGGAATTTATCTGCCTGGCTTCTTCCCATCTCCCATCTCCCAGGTTCACCACACAGGGAGTTACTTCCCCCAAATTCCAAGTCATGTCATCCAACTCCCTCAACTGCTGTTGCAGAAGCCCACCCCAGTGTCACAGTGTGCTGTTGCATCCATGCCTAGAAGGGGCTAGAGTCACTCCATAGACCCCAGGAGTGCAGATGGCCAGTCTCAGGTGACAAAATTGCATGGGCCCACTGAGGACCAATCTGTCTCAGTGGCACCAGAGAACCCGGGAAGCAGACAAAGCTTAGAAAATTTGATGAAGTATGTGAGATTATAGCAAACAATAGGAGTTAGGATTAAAATCATGTCCACAGCACGGAAGTATATCCTCTTTCTTCAACTTTTGTCAAGTATCTCTTTGTGCTGAGAACCTGGACTATGTCCCTAAGTACAAAAATATAGTAGACTTGCCAACCTAGGCATTCCAATGTCTTAAGTCAAAATTATATTGTACATAGGTATATAGACATATATATGTATACATATACACATACATACATTAGGTTTCTGCAAAAGTAATTGTGGTTTTAGCATTGTTGAAATTTGCTGCTTGATATTGGAATATATTCTTAAATAAATGTGGTTATGTTATACATCATTTTAATGCGCATTTCTTTTTTTAATGCACATTTCTTGCTTTATTATTTTTGCTAATGACTTATTACTTGCTATTTATTTTATATTTATTTTAGACTATGGAAATAATGTTATACAAAAAAGCAAAATCAAGTGATTTTATTATTCAAGTTCAAAATGGGTTGTAAAGCAGCAGAGACAACTCCCAACATCAACAACACATTTGTCCCAGGAACTGCTAATGAACATACAGTGCGGTGGTGGTTCAAGAACTTTTGCAAAGGAGATGAGAGCCTTGAAGATGAGGAGCACAGTGGCCGGCCATCAGAAGTTGACAACGACCAATTTAGAGTAATCATCAAAGCTGATCCTCTTACAACTACACAAGAAGTTGCTGAAGAACTCAACGTCGACCATTCTACTGTTGTTCAGAATTTGAAGCAAATTGGAAAGGTGAAAAAGCTCCATAAGTGGGTGCCTCATGAGCTGACTGAAAATCAAAAAAATAGTCATTTTGAAGTGTCGTTTTTCTCTTCTTGTATGCAACAACAATGAACCATTTCTCCATCGGATTGTGATGTGTGACAAAAAGTGGATTTTATACGACAACCGGCGACAACCAATTCAGTGATTGGACCAAGAAGCAGCTCCAAAGCACTTCCCAAAGCCAAACTTGCACCAAAAAATTATCATGGTCACTGTTTGGTGGTCTGCTGCCAGTCTGATCCACTACAGCTTTCTGAATCCCAGCGAAACCATTCCATCTGAGAAGTATGCTCAGCAAATCGAGGGGATGCATAGAAAACTGCAACATCTGCAGCCAGCATTGCTCAGCAGAAAGGGCCCAATTCTTCTTCACAACAATGTCCAACCACACATCACACAACCAACGCTCCAAAAGTTAAACAAATTTGGCTACGAAGTTTTGCCTCATCTGCCATATTCACCTGACCTCTTGCCAACCTACTACCACTTCTTCAAGCTTCTTGACAACTTTTTGCAGGGAAAACACTTCCATAACAAGCAGGATGCAGAAAATGCTTTCCAAGAATTTGTAGAATCCCAAAGCATGGATTTTTACACTACAGGAATAAACAAACTTATTTCTCGCTGGCAAAAATTTGTTGATTATAATGGTTCCAATTTTGATTAATAAAGATGTCTTTGAGCCTAGTTATAATGATTTAAAATTCATGGTCCAAAACTGCAATTACTTTTGCACCAACCTTAATATATCTATATACATACATGTATATATCTGGACATAGGAGAGTGTTTATGTGGGTGCTAAAGCCTTGAAAAGACCTGTGATCTATTACAAAGGCCACCAGTGAGCTAAGTACCAAATCCAGTGAGTACCTTTGAATGTTTATTTAACTTGACCTCTTTACACAGCTATTATATCTCACACAGCTATTACTCCTTCCACCCTCTTCCGTTCTTTCTTTTAGTCCCTTCCACTTCCTGTGTCTTACCTGCCCTCCTCTTCTCAAGGCCAGAATGGCAGACAGCAGGCAGGTAAAAAGGAAGCAAGTAGAGATTCTATGGTAAACATGTGGTTAAAAAAGGTTCCTCTCCTTCCTCAACTCAAAACTGAAGGTAACCAACTGGTCTGGCACTTGGAACTCGGAACCACTCCCTCCATCTTTGTTGTTTCCCCCAGTGTGTTATAATCACCTCATGTGAGCACAGAATGAGATGTGGTAGGTAAATAGGCCTCAAAGAAGTTAAAGGCTCCTGTATTAGTGGCTTCTGTCACAAATTTCCACAAACTGGGTTGCTTAAAAACAATAAAAATGTATTCCCTCACAGTTCTGGAAGTTATAAGTCCAAAATCAATATGTCAGCCAAACCAGCCTTTTCCTCAGGAGACTCTACAAGAGAATCCTTCCTTGCCTCTTCCAGCTTCTGCTGGCTGTCAGCATTTCTTGGCTTCCTTGTCTGGTGACTGCATCATTCTAGTCTCTTCTATGTCTCCACATGACCTTATCCTCTGTGTCTTTTCTTCTCTTTGTCTCAAATCTCCCTCTGCCTTTCTCTTACATCTGTAAGCCCACCCAGATAATACAAGAGGATCCTTTCATCTCCAAATCCTAACTTACTTACAGTGCAAAGACCCTTTTCCCATTTAAGGTAATAGCCACAGGTTCTAGGAAGTAGGATGTGAAATAGAGATAACTTTCTTGATGGCTACCAGCAGCCAGCCTCACAGAGTCAACCCCTCTCCCAAGTCAAGCAACGTCCACAAATACTAGTTCGAGTCTGAGACAAAACACTGAACTGCTTAAACGTGTTCCTTTCCAAGAAACACAAATGGCGGTCTGCTCCTATTTGAGAATTCGGACAAAGACTACAAAACATCTGATAAATTCATTCAGCAGGAGACAGAAACAATTCTGAACACTAGAATTTAGTGCTTTATTTACATACTACTTATAAACTATTTTAGTGTGTCCAAGCTATTGTTGGAGTAAAGTCTTTTGGAACAAAATATACTCAAAGTGGTAACATTTTACCTCAGAAATGACCTGGAACCCTTCGCTTTCATGTATGTTACATTTCAAAAGAAGGTAGATATTATGCTGTCTTGCGCCAAATGCCCTTAAGATATATATATATATATATATATGACATCTTTTTTTCTGGCTCTAATCCAATTTCTTTGAGTGATGTGTAAACCTTAAAATTGTTTGTAGTTCTGTGTCTCTATCCATTACTTTCAAAATGACCCCTACATTTCACATTCTATATAGCATTTTCCTGTCTTCTCTGGGAATTGCGGAAGATCCTTCGTCGACACACTAATTGCTTGTGACACCTGCAGTCCTTTTGAACACTGGCATTTTCTTGGTGAATCAGTAAATACTCTGTTATTTGGAGAGGACATTGTTGCAAAACACTTTCCCTGAATCTTGCTTTCTACTTAAACATCGTAATCACAGGAGACTGAGTTATACCTTCACTGCCACCCTGTGAACATTGTGTTCAGTATGGACTTGGTGTTTCAGTAGCTTCAGAAACAATTTAGTCTGTCAAAGTACCAGTAATGATTTCTTTTGTGAGTCTATTAATCTCACAGAAACTAAGCATTACATTCTAGACATTAAAGTTTGCAAAAGACTTGTCAAATCTATATATTTTTAAATGCTTTATATTATATTCCTCCAAAACACACCCCACTCCATTGACCTTTAAGCACATTAACCTCTGCAGGGAAATTTCTTAAATCCATATTATGTGCATAAAGTCTCTAATTCAGCATTTAGTGAAGAAAATAGATTGTAGTGGTGCTAAAGTGTCAGCGAATCATCCACATCTGACAGTAAATTTGCTGAGTGACAAAGAATAGCATTAAATTTGCCTGAAACAAATGAAGCATGGCTAAAAACACTGGTAGATCCAAGGCAAATATTCAAAAAATAGGCACACTTTAACATATCAATATTTTACAAAGATTCCTAAACATAAATCATAGGCTGCAATCTGTCGCCAGCACCAAGCACTATCAAGTTTGTTCCTGCAACCTTCTGCCCACCTCTCCTTCCTGCCCACAAGATAGATACCTTAATTTCCCCAACCTCTTCTTCCCACACTTGCCTTTGCCCCCTCACTACTTGAATTTTAGACAGGTCTTTCTCAAGCACCCACACACTCTTTTCTCCTTCCCTTCTCTTTTTCTTCCCAACCCTTCTTCAACTCTTTCTGCATTTCTGCAGAAAATGTCCATGCCCTTTTTTTCTCCTCCTTACGTTGTTCCATTTATGAGTCAAATAAAATGACTATAATCACAACTGAGAAGCGTGAGCGTAGCATTCATGACACCACTAAATCAAGGGAAAGGAAAGCCATACATTTAGAAGTGAAAATATGGCATAACAAGAAGCCAGCGCCTCGACCACTCCCACTATTCAAAACATCCACAAAAGCTTCTCCCTCTAACTTCACATCATAATTTGCTCAGGCTGATGATTTGCTTCAAATGCTGACATTTGATATAAAATTCAGACAACCTACCCACTTTTAAGTTTCCTGCTTTATTGACTAATTGTTCAGGTATTGTTCTCTGTACCTTTTTAAAAGTTTTAGATAGTGATCAGTTTCACTGCACTGATAAGGTTTGGTGACCTTTCAAATGAATTCTGTCTCATCTGTAATCTTTTTTTCCTATCAGCATATTTGATCAAGATGCAAATGAGTGCCTAACTTGTGACCCACTGCAAATTGATGACTATATTATTCACCATTTTCCCCATAAACAAACCTCATACATTCAATACTGCATCTAAGGCTAGGAGTTGTTCATTTTTGTGTCTAGTTTTTCTGCCTAAAATATTGGAAAAGTTAATTATTTCAAACAGAGATTCAGCATTTTCTAAACTTCTACCAACTTATTTTCCCTTCCTCATTTCCATGCAAGCAAACCAAATGTTCTAAATCTATTTAAAAGATGATACTTAACCAGAACTCTTAGAATTTGGAGGAGGTGGGAAAAAATTTATGATTAATTGTGTGAAACTAAAGTTTTCCATTTTATAGGACATGTCTCTATTCAACATTTTTCTTACTCACTTATTCGCTTATTTTGTCTGTCTTTCCTACAAGCAGTGAGCTTCAGAGATCTTGTCTATGTCTATCTTGTTTTCTCCAGTGTCCCCAGTATATAGAACTGGCATCAGCTGGGCAATTGCCAAGCTGCTGTCCTAACCCTTAAGCCACTCATGTCTCCTGAAATTAGGCTTCCTTGTGGGAGACAGAGCTCACTCTGCCCAGAAGGAGTTCTTGGTGTGATCTTCTTGCCTCACCAGAATGTATGTAGATTTCTATTATCAAAATAAAATAAACAAAAATGAGATAAAGGACCACATGGCAGAAGTAAAAGAAGATTATCCTACATTATTTTCATGAGACAACAAACGTTGTTGTTGTTGTTGTTGTTAGAGATGGGCTCTCACTCTGTTGCCCAGGCTGGAGTGCAGTGCTGGCATCATAGCTCGCTGCAGCCTTGAACTCCTGGGCTCAAGTGATCCTCCTGCCTCAGCCTCTGGAGTAGCTGGGACTACAGGCACATGCTACTGCACCTGGCTTTAAACAACATGTTTTATGTTTTCAGCTTGTGGGAAAATCAGAACAAAGAGCAAAAGCAACACCATATTACTGGCCTTGACAAGTTACATGTTAGAGACTCCCTAACTGTGGGCAGCCCCAATTTTCCTATCCCCCTGCCCCCAGTCTCATGGCCCTCTGAGAGGCCTGGGTGCATGTTTTTGGAAACACATCCCACATGTCTAAGCTCTATTCACCCCAAATGTTCACTCTTTTGTTACAAACACCTACCGTTATCTACCCTCTAGACCTATGGGTGCACATACCCATGGCACCACAGTCCACTGTGATGAGGACAAACTATGGCCTTGAAAGCCGACTTGCAAATTTGAGCAGTAATTTCAAGGTCTCAGGTCTCTAAAGCATGGTCTAGAAGAGAAGACAGGCTCTGGGTGGGCACATTCCCTTGGCCAACTCCACTGACTCCTGTCCCCAGGAAGAGCAGCCAGAAGGTGTCCATGAATAGCATGAGACCAAGGCAGGACTCTGGCTACTTGGGTCTAGGGATAACAATGAAGCTTGGAGCTATAAGGGCAATAAAAAAACCAATGGGAAGTTCAGAAATCCTGAAGTCATCTTCACAAAACTATTAGTTATAACTGCAGGATTTCTGACACTGCCCAGCTTCCCACCAATATAGTGAGAAAAAAAGCAATATAGAAATTGTGTAGGATATAGTTAACTGATGAACAAGTATACATCTTTTGGACTTAGACATGGAACAGGGCATGAATCTGTTCCCAAAATTAAAATAGGTGTTTTAGAAAATCATGGCCTGTACTAAATGATAACCTCAATTTGACTACCTTATGTTTCTATTTTATATTAATTTGAAAAGAAACCTTCAAGTTTGCTTTGTAGAACAATTATGAGAACAATAGATGCTTCTCTTGGCTCTTCTCTGAAGGTAAAAGCATAAAGGCCTAGCTTTAAAGAGCCTATTTAATTTGTTTGTTAGTGGAGGGAATGGAGGTTAATTAATCTAGTTTTGGGAATGCTAGATAATATCTATACTCAGTGGATTGTACATTATGCTGTCCAATTAATTCTTCCCAAGGACTTTTATACAAGACTATTCAGCTCAAAATTTCAGGCTTAAAACTTTTCAAGGTCTTTGGGGTGAGCATTAAAGAAGAACACGCTTAAGAAACTATCACCACCAGAAACTCCTTGGGAAAAAGTTGTGGAGCAAAACAGAAAGGAGCAAGATATTGACAGAGATCAACCCCCAAGAGCTTTGGAGTCCATTGAGAAGGGTAGGTGGAGCAGTTTTTTCCTTACCCCCACCCCACACACACACATCTCTAACAGACAATGGGTTTCTGAGCTGCTGGAGGGACTTTCTGCCCACAAAAGCCCAGAGCTTCCCACCCCACAGACCCAAACTGGGAAGGCAGGCACCATATTGCTTCTCTACCTACCAAGTGCCTTTGTCCTCCACAGGGGGCTTCAACTCCTCAGGTTTTATCTCACTCATTCCCACACATTTTCCAGACTGCAGGAGCCACAGGGGTCTAAGGCCTGTACATTCTGGGCGGGCAGCCTCCCAGAAAGAGGGACAGGCACGACCAGAGTGCTAGCTTTCCTCCATCCATACTCTTTTTCTCCCATTCCCCTCCCCCACCTGCAGCTGCCAAGAGAGACAATTGAGCCACCACATTGAGGCACCTAAAGAGTGTGGGGCTCAGACCTTTCCTCTTGGGATCCTGCAGCAGACTGAGGGATGCTAGGACTATGAGCTCCCTGCCTGCCAACTTTCCCTGATGCTGCTTGCCCGGCAACTCCATCAGAGCGGGGCATGCCCTGAGGCAGAGGGAAATTGAATCTGCTGGGGCACCCTGTGGGCAACTCAGGACCTGCGTGCTTCTCCCTGGCATGGTCAGGGATTTATCTTCAGGGACCCAGGGATGGACCCACAGGCAAGATGCCATACCCTAGGTCTTGATCATGCTGCTCAGGAGGGGAGATTTGTAAATTAGTCTCAGGAGACACAGGAGCTCACACAGGCAGATTGCGGGCATTGGGGGAGAGTCCAGTGTGGATCCTAGCTAAAGCGTGCTCACAGGGCTTCCCTCCCCGCACAGGAGGGCTGTGCTTTCAGCTCAGGCCAGGATCCTGGGCAGGAACATCCTGGCCCATATCACAGTCATGAGGGATCCCAGTTGGCTGGAGCTCCTTCCTGCTGGCAGGTACCAAAGAGTAAAACCTCAGAGCATGGGAGGGCAGAGGAGAGCAAGGCCTGCTCCAGAATGCCAGACTCTAAATCTCAGAGAGCCTCGCCTCTGCAAGCAGACTGTCTGATTGAGTGAGGCCATTTCAGCCCCTCCCTGGCAGCTTTGCCCAGAAGCTGGGAGTAGACCTTTGACCCCTGCTGAAACAGATACCTTGCCAGTTTTTGTACAGCCCGAGGGCAAGCTCACCCAATCCAGCCCCGCCCAGCCACACTCCCCCATCCACCTCCACTGTGGCAGAGAATTAGAAATCGCCTGAAGTTCCAGGACCCCACTCACCACCTGGGGCTTTCAAGTGCTCCTCCTGAGAGACTAGAGCCAGTCATAGAACCCAAAAACAACGTGCAGCTTGTTCCTTCTGGCAAGCACCAGCTACTCACATGGAGGTCAATTTGCACACCTTTTACAGCATTTTCTGACTCAATCATACAGGGTGTGGTTGATTCTCATGTACAAGCACCACCTACTATCTCACAGATTAAACTGGGTATGACATTATCTAAACAAAAGAAAATCCAAAAATAAGAAGCAACAACAGCTCCAGATGAGAAGGAATCAGTAAAAAATCCCCAGAAGTATGAATAATCAGAGGAAAGGTCACTCCCAAAAGGGAATACCAGCTCTCTAGAAATGGACATCAACCAAAATCAGAATATTGAAATGACAGATAAGGAATTCCAAATATGGATTATAAGTAAGCTCAATGAAATACAAGAGATAATGGAAAACCAATGCAAAGAAACCACAAAAAAATTTATGAAATGAATTAAAAAGTCACTAAAGAAATCGAATTAGTAAAAAAAAAATTAAATAGAACTTCTGGTAATGAAAAATTCATTTAAAAAAAATGCAAAATACAGTGGAACATCTTAAGAATAGACTAGACTAGGCAGAAGAAAGAATCTCAGAGTGAGAAGACAACACCATCAAATAAAATCAGTCAGTCAAAGATAAAGAACAGAAAATTAAGAGGCAGGAACAAAGCCTACAAGAAATATGGGATTATGTAAAGAGGCCAAAAATAAGAATTATAGGAATCCCTGAGGGTGAAGAAGAAATCACACAAAGGTTGGAAAAGCTATTTGAGAGAATAATAGAGGAAAATTTCCCTGGTCTTGCTAGAAATCTAGATATCTAGATACAAGAATCTCAAAGGACATCTGGAAGATTCATCACAAAGAGGCAATCACCATGACACAGTCATCAGACTGGCCAAAGGTAGCACAAAAGAGGAACTCCAGCAAGCTATAAGGCAAAGATATCAGGCAACTTATAAAGGATAACCCATTAGGCTAACTGCAGACTTCTCGACTGAGACCTTACAAGCTAGAAGGGATTGGGGCCCCATCTTCGGTCTTCTTAAACAGAATAAGGGCCAGTGTAGAATTTTTTATACTGCAAAACTAAGTTTTATATATGAGGGATAAATAAAAACTTTTTCAGACAAGAAAACACTGTGGGAATGTGTCAGTACCAGAGCTGCCCTTCAGGAAGTACTCAGATCAGCACAATAGAAACCCACCAGTGTACAATTACCCAAAAGCTAAAACTCAGGGCCCATATAAAATAATGGCTCAAGAGCTAAAACAAAGCAACATGGTTCCACTGAACAGGATGAACAGAAAAGCATACCACTTATCAATCCTTTCAATAAACATGAATGACTTAAATTCCCCACTCAAGAGATATAGGCTGCCTGATTGATAAAAACATACAAGCCAAGTTCCTGCTGTCTCCAGGAAACACATCTAACCCACAAGGACTCATTCAGACTCAAACTGGAGGCATAGAAAAAATATTCCATGCAAATGGAAAGCAAAAGAACGTAGGTATAGCCATTCTCATATCAGATAACATAGACCTCAAATCAACAATAGTAAAGAAACACAAAGAGGGTCATTATATAACGAGAAAGAGAGCAATTTATCAATAAGACATGATAATCCTAAATATTTATGCACCTAACACAGGCACACCCAGAATCATAAAACATAGCCTACTAGACCTAAACAAAGAGATAAACAGCAACATCATAATTGCCAGGGACATTAACATCCCACTGACAGAAATGGACAGATCCTCCAAGCAAAAATAACTAAAGGAACACTGGACATAAATGGGACTCTAGAGCAAATGGGCCTACCAGACATTTACAGAACGTTCTACCCCAAAACTACCAAATATACATTCTTCTCATCAGCACATGGGACATTCTCTAAGATAGATCACATCTTAGGCCACAAAACATGTCTCAACAAATTAAATAAAAATAGAAATTATACCATGTATCTTCTCACATCACACTAGAATAAATCTAGAAATCAACTCCAAAAGAAACACTCAGCTCTACATAAAGCCATGGAAATTAAACAACCTTCTGCTACATGATTATTGGGTCAAGGAGGAAATTAAGCTGGAAATCAAAAGATTCCTCAAACTAAATGAAAGAAGACACAAGTTATCAAACTCTGTGGGATTCAGCAAAAGAAGTCTTAAGGGGAAAATTTGTAGCCTCAAACATCTACATAAAAATGACAGAAAGACCAGAATTCAACAATCTAATGAATTGTCTCAAGAAACTGGAAAAGGAAGAGCAAACCAAACCCAAACCCAGCAGAAGAAAAGAAATAACTAAGGTCAGAGCAGAATTAAATAGAATTGAAAACAAACAAACAAAAATACAGATAATTAATGAAACAAAAAGTTGGTTCTTTGAAAAGATAAACAAAATTGATAGACCTCTTGGTAGATTAACCAGAAAGAGAAAACAAAGGACCCAAATAAGCTCAATCAGAAATGAAAAAGGAGATATTACAACTGATACCACAGAAATACAAAATATCATCTGTGAATACTTTAAAAAATCTCTATACACATAAACTCAAAAATGTTGAGAAAATGGACAAATTCCTACAAACACACAACCTCCCAAGGCTCAATCAGGAAGAAATAGAACTCCTGAACTCCTGGTCTCACTTATGTGCGATGAAAGTGAAGCAGAAATAAAAAAAATTTCCAACAAAAAAAGTCTTGGACCAGATAGTTTCACAGCCTACAAAGAAGAATTGATATCCACACTGCGAAAATTATTTCATAACATTCAGAAGGAAGGAATCCTCCCTAACTCATTCTATGAAGCCAGTATAAACTTGATACCAAAGCTAGGAAAGGACTCAACAAAAAAAAGAAAACTATACACCAATATCCCTCATGAACATAGACACAAAAATTTTCAATAAAATTCTAGCAAACTGAATTCAGCAGCACATGAAAAATATAATCCACCGTGACCAAGTAGACTTCATCCCAGTGATGCAAGGATGGTTCAATGTATGTAAATCCATAAATGTGATTCACCACATAAACACAAGCAAAACCAAAGATCATATAATCATCTCAATAGATACAGAAAAAGCATTTGACAAAATTCAGCACCATTTTATGATAAAAACTCTTAACAAAATAGGCATAGATGGGACATACCTCAAAATTTTTAAAGCCATATGTGACAAACCCACAGCCAACATCATACTGAACGGGAAAAAGTTGAAAGCATTCCCACTCAGAACAGGAACAAGACAAGGATGCCCACTGCCACCACTTCTATTCAACATAGTGCTGGAAGTCCTAGCCAGAGCAATCAGGCAAGAGAAGGAAATCAATGGTATCTAAACAGGGAAAGAGAAGGTCAAACTACTGCTCTTTGCTGATGATATGATATTATATCTAGAAAACCCCAAAGATTCTACCTAGAGACTCCTGGAATTGATAAATAGATTTAGCAAAGTCTTAGGTTATGAAATCAATGTACAGAAATCAGTGGCATTCCTATACACCAACAACAGTCAAGCTGAGAGTCAAATCAAACACTCAATACCTTTCACAATAGCTACAAAGAAAAAAGAATACCTAGGAATATATTTAAACAAGGAGATAAAGGATTTCTACAAAGAGAACTAGGAATCACTGAGGAAGGAAATTGTAAATGATGTAAACAAATGGAAAAAGATATCATGCTCATGGATATGTAGAATCAACATTGTTAAAATGTCCATACTACCCAAAGTGATCTACAGATTCAATGCAATCCCCATGAAAATACCAATGGCATTTTTTGCAGACCTAGGAAAAATAATTCTACACTTCATTTTGAACCAAAAAAGAGCCTGAATAGCCAAAGCAACCTTAAGCAAAAGGAATAAATCTGGAGGCATCACTTTACCAGACTTTAAGCTATACTACAAGGCTATAGCAACCAAAAAAACATGGTATTGGCAAAAAATAGAGACATAGAGCAATGTAACAGAACGAAGAAACCAGATATAAAACCATCGACATATTGCCATCTGATCTTTAACAAAATAGACAGAAATATACACTGGGGAAAAGAATCCTTTTCCAATAAATGGTGCTGGAAAAATTGGCTAGCCACATGTAGAAGACTGAAACAGCGTCTCTCACCACTCACAAAAATTAACTCAAGATGGATCACAGATTTAAATCTAAGACATGAAACCATAAGAATTCTAGAAGAAAATGCTGAAAAAACTCTTATAGATAGCGGCCTAGGAAAAGAATTTATGAAGAAGACCCCAAAGGCAATCACGGCAACAACAAAAATAAATAAATGTGACTTGATTAAATTGAAAGGCTTCTCCACAGCCAAGGAAACTATCATAAGATTGAATAGAGAACCTACAGAATGGGAGAAAATTCTCACATGCTATACATCTGATAATGGGCTAATAACAAGAATCTACAAGGAACTCAAGAAAATCAGCAAGAAAAAAATGAAACAACCCCATTAAAAAGTGGACAAAAGACATAAACAGAAGCTTTTCAAAAGAAGATAGACTAATTGCCTATAAATATAAGAAAAAATGTTCAGCATCACTAATCGTCAGAGAAATGCAAAACAAAACCACAAAGATATATCATCTAATCCCAGTGAGAATGGCTTTTATCAAAAAATCCAAAACAATAGATGCTGGCATGGATGTGAAGAGATAGGAACACTCATATACTATTGGTGGGACTGCAAACTAGTGCAACCTCTATGGAAAATAGTATGGAGCTTCCTCAAAGAACTAAAAGTTGACCTACTATGTGGCCCAGCAATCCTACTACTGGGTATTTACCTAAAGGGAAAAAAAATCATTTTATCAGAAGTCACCTGTACTACAATGCTTATTGCAGTAGAATTCACAATTGCAAAGATGTGAAATCAACCCAAGTGCCCATCAGTTCATGACTGGATTAATTAAATGTGGTATATGTATTTCATGGAGTACTACTCAGCCATAAAATGGAAGTAATACATTTTGCACAATCTGGATGGATGGATTTTCACTTCTCCTAAGTGAAATATCTAAAGAATGGTTAAAAACACCACATGTAGTCACTATTAAATTCACACTAACTGATCAACACTCATGTGGAAGTAATACTCAACAGAAATCATGCAAGTGGGAGTGGGGAGGAGAGGATAGGTGAAATTGTATACCTAATGGGTACAATGTACCCTATGTGGGTGATGGGCACACTTATAACTTTGACCCAAGCAGTACAAAAGCAATCCATGTAACCAAATCATTTACACCCCTGTAACATTCTGAAGTAATTTTTAAAAAGACCCATGAGTGATAAATGTCCACATTACTACAGTAAAGGTGTTTGATGGTTTAAGAATCCTGTTAAGAAAGCGACCACAGAGAGTTTGGAGAAAATTACTCTCTTCTCACCTTTAATTAAATTATTTAATTTGAATGTTACCTCCAGTGAATAAAGCATAAATAATAAAGTTGTTTTCACTTATTATGCAAAGTCCTTTTCAAACAAATTATGGGGACTGACGAAGGTGTTAGGCATTCGTCATTGAATCAAATAAAGAATGAAGCATCTAGACTGATTTGTGAACACAAGAGAATTTTAACTTAGTCGAGGTAAATATGATAAAAAGAGGAAAAAGGCAGTCAGTGTTCTTATGGAATTTTTCTTTTTACAGTTTACATTAAGCCTTTGTATATTATAATCAAATTGACAAGAAAAATAATTTCTGAAAAAAACATTTCAAGCAATGAAAAATTACCTCTTTGGTGTAAAGGTATATATGATCAATAAATGTTCCTGTCTCCTTTCAAAAATACATATTTAAAAAAAGAAACTATCACCTTCTTTTTTTCTTTCATCCTGGTCAGGGGCTGAGCTCTCCTTAAAGGTTAACGAGGTTGCAAAACCTTCAGGGAATGTGGCCAGGACACCCATTTCAATTGCTCTCACGTGCTGCTCTTGTTTAATTCTTGGAAGCACGGTCTGAAGCCTGTGTTCCAAGACGCCTGCCGTTCAGCCCACCAGGGTTTCCTTCAGTAGTTGGCTGGGCCCAGAAACAGTCAGATGCCCTTGGAATCCTTAAACGCTTTTCTGACAGAAAGTTTGGCCGTTTCTTCCCCCTGTGCTCATTTTAAAGTTTTAAGCACATGAACACACATTTTTTTGAATCTCGAAGAAGACTTTTAATTGATTCCCTGAATATTTTAAGGTCTATTAATTCCATTGATGTTGCAAACACTGCAATTCATTCCAGCTGCTATTCTAATCACATTCATTAACAGGCTTATTTTTACCTGCCAGCTAATATTTTACATTGCATCAATAAATCTTCAGCATTCTAGCCAAATTGTGTACACAATAAAATGAATTGCCCGATCTCCTGATTATTCCACAGGGGTTGGGGTAGCCAACATCTCTCCTTCTGAGGAGGGTTAATCAGCCATGAATATAAAAGTGATAAACTAAAGAATGCATATGCTACTCATTTGTGACATTACAAATAAAACATTGAATTGTTTTAAGTACAAGTTTTTCTTACATAGTCTACTCATTTAGTTTTTTATTTTGTATTACATAAAGTATGAAAGGAGCATAATTGGTCACTCAGATGTAGACAAAAGATTTTACGGTAGATTAAACTAACTCACATACTGATGTTCTCTATGGGACATGATCTTTTTTTTTTTTTTTTTTTCCCCAGTAATGGTGTTTAATTTGGATTGATCCATCCATGGCATTTTTCTCCATCCTTGTGAACTGGCAATAAGCATTTATGAAATAATGGCCCAGAATTAGGTGGGTAACATGTCAGGTAAAGCAGATAACATAGATAGATCCACATGGCAAACCAACCAAGTGTCTTGGGATCATTTGCTGTTGCTGTGTGTACTGAAAGAAGAAGTAGAAATGCCCATCCACAAGGTTCAGAGCTACATCCTCCAGATGAACTGGTAAATATCCTGCCATCAGATGACAAAGAGAATCAGAGAAATATAGAATTATAATTAAGAGACCACATGTACCTGACTTCTAGTTTTGCTGCAAACAAACTGTGATCTTGTGTAAGTTAATTAACCTGTGTGAAACCCCCATTTTTCTTATGCATTGACTATTAAATAAAATCTTGCATGTAAAGTTCCTAATATAGTTCCTGGCCTAAATTAAACACGCTAAAAAAATGTAAGCTAAAAGAAAAAAGTTTTATTTTACATTCAACTACCATAGCTTCTCTTAAATTAGGTATTATGTCACAATAATAAGCCCAAATCCTTCTACAAAGCCCTAGTAACACTACTCTACTCTCAACTCACTACCTCATTATAAAAACCTCAATACTCCTCTGACATCATTCATTACTACTCTCTTTAAATCAATTGAAAACTGCACTCCAGAAAACTGCACTCCTTTAATTCCAGCCACACAGGCCTCCTGGCTGACCTTGGAACATGTCAGTAATGGTATAGCTACCAAGGTGATGTTGATGAAAGTGGGGGTTGCAGAATAGGATATTAAGAAATAATCTATCAAGAAAACAGGCAAGAAAGAAGGAAAATAGGAGCTTATAACAGGTTAGGTAAATTAAAAACAAACATAAAATAGGAGATTTAATATAATAGTAATTATAACTCCTATTATAAGACAAAGATGGTCAGATTGAACTTTTAAAACATGCTATTTGCTGGGTATAAATAACACATCTCATCCCCTAATATCTATAGGCTGAAAATAGAATGAATAAATCATCTCAAAATAAAGAAACAAAAAGTTGAAAATAACTCCCAAAAATGCTGGTTAAAGTATATTAATATCAGGTAAAGTACAAAGAGCATAATTAGAGACAAAGAGGAGAACTTCATATGAAAGGGTCAATCCATCTCAATCTATTCTTTAATTTGTTTTCACCTAATATCATAGACTTAAAATATAGAGAGCAAACATTGACAGAAGTACAAGGAGAAATAGCCAGTCACAGGTCCCAACCCAAAACACAACACTGCAGCTGGCTTTGTCCTGCAAATGCCACCTACTGGCAGGATGACAACTTGTACAGCCCATTACAGCAATTACTGATTCAATCCTATAGGGCATGGCTGATTCTTACCCACAAGCACCACGTACTGACTTGGAGATTAAAGTGACTTGGAGATTAAAGTCTTTCCAAGGTAAGCAAACACTAAGAAAATTTGTCACCACTAGAACTGCCTTACAAGAAATGCTTAAAATTTTTCTACACATGGAACAGAACAATCGACACCCACCAGTATAAAAACACCAAAAAGTTAAATTCACAGTTCTTATAAAACAGTCACTCAAGGGAGAGAACAAAGCAACCAGGTAACAATGAAAATGATGACCAGAACAGTGTCTCACATATCAATACTAACATTAAATGTGAACCATCTTAATGCCCCCCATAAAAGATGTATATTGGCTGAATTGACAAAAAGGAAAACACACACACACACACACACACACACACACACACACACACATACCCCAAATATATGCTGCCTCCAAGAAACTCTTTGAATTTGCAAAGATTCTCATAGACTCAAGGTAAAGGGGTGGAAAAAAATATTCCATGCAAATAGAAACCAAAAGCTAGCAGGAGTAGCTATGCTCATTTCAGATAAAGTAAATTTTAAAACAACAATGGTAAAAAAAAAAAAAGACAAATATAGTCATTATATAATGATAAA
>NW_012144966.1:9707811-9709074 GCF_000956105.1 Propithecus coquereli | reverse complement strand
GTCATTATATAATGATAAAGGGATCAATTCAATAAGAAGATATAATAATCCTATTAATATATGCACCTAACACAGTAGGTCCCAGATGCATAAAACAAGTTCTACTAGATTTAAGGAAAGAAATAAACAGCAACATCAAAATAGCTGGGCACTTCAACACTCCACTGACAGAACTAAACAGATCATCAAGGCAGAAGATCAACAAAGAAACACTGGACTTAATTGGAACTCTAGAACAAGTGGACTTAACAGACATTTATAGAACATTATACCTCAAAATTATAGAATGTACATTCTTCTCATCAGCACATGGAACATTTTCCAATTTAGATCATATGTTTGGGAACAAAACAAATCTCAGCATGTTTAGAAAAATCAAAATCATACCATGTATATTCTCAGAGCACAGTAGAATAAAACTAGAAATCAATTCCTAGATGACCTCTCAAAACTACACAAATACATGGAAATTAAATAACCTGCTGCTGAGTAATCCTTGGCTTAATGATGAAATGAAGATGGAAGTAAAAATATTTTTCTAATTAAATGACAATAGTGACACACACTTCCAAAATCTATGGGATATAACAAAAGCAGTGCTAAGAGAGAAGATAATAAATAGCCTTAAATGCTTACATCAAAAAGACAGAAAGATTGCAAATTAACAATCTAATGTCACACCTTGAGGAACCAGAAAGAGAAGAACAAATCAAACCCATAGCTGGCAGAAGAAAAGAAATAACAAAGCTCAGAGCAGAACTAAATGAAATGGAAAGAAAAAAAAAAAAACAAAGGATTAATAAAACAAAAAGTTGGTTCTTTGAAAAGATAAACAAAATTGATAGATCAGTAGCTAAATTAACTAGAAATAGAAGAGAAAAAATTCAAAAGCTCAATCAGAAATGAAAAAGGAGACACTACAATTGATACCACAGAAATACAAAATATTATCCATGAAAACTTCTACACACAAACTACAAAACCTATAGGTTTATCTTGATAAATTCCTGGACACATACAACCCACCAAGATTGAATCAGGAAGATATAGAAATCCTGAACAGACCAATAATGGGTAGCAAGATTAAGAGGGTATTAAAAAATATCTCCCAATAAAAAAAAATCTATGTTGGACCAGATGGATTCACAGCCAAATTCTACCAGTCCTACAGAGAAGAACTGGCACCTATTCTACTTAAACTCTTCCATAACATCAAAAAGGAGGGAATCCTCCCTAACTTATTTTACAAAGCCAGTATCACCT
>NW_012144966.1:9625441-9706421 GCF_000956105.1 Propithecus coquereli | reverse complement strand
AAAAAAAAAAAAAGATAATCTACCATGGTAAAGTGGTTTTCATCCCAGGGATGCAAAGGTGATTCAATATATGTAAATCAATAAATGCAATGAACCACATAAACAGAATTAAAAACAAATAACATATGATCATCTCAATAGATCCAGAAAAGTCATTCAATAAAGTCCAGCACTCCTTCATGATAAAAACCCTCAACAAAGTAGGTATAGAAGGAACATATCTCAAAATAATAAAATCCATAGATGACAAACCCATAGCCAACATCAAAGCGAATGAGGAAAAGTTGAATGCATTCCCCCTAAGAAATGGAAGAAGACAAGGGTGCCCACTGTCACCACTTCTAATCAACATAGTACGGGAAGTCCTATCCCGAGAAAATTAGGCAAGAGAAAGAAATAAAGGGCATCCAAATCAAAAAAGAGGAAGTCAAAATATCCCTCTTTGCCAACAATATGATCTAGCATCTAGAAACCCTCAAAACTTCACCAAAAGACTCCTAGAATTGCTAAATGAATTCAACCAAGTCTCACGTTACAAAATCAATGTACAAAAATCAGTAGCATTTCTATATATTAATAACAGTTAAGCTGAGACTCAAATCAAGAATATAATACCATTTACAATAGCTGCAATAAAAATAAAATACCTAGGAATATACTTAACCAAGGAGGTGAAAGATATCTACAAGGAGAATTACAAAACACCAATGAAAAGAATCACATATGACAAACAAATGGAAAAACATCCCACGCTCATGGATTGGAAGAATCAACATTGTTAAAATGTCCCTACGGCCCAAAGTGATTTACAGATGCAATGCAATTCCCATCTAAATATCAATGTCTTTTTTCACAGATCTAGAAAAAATAATCCCAAATTTCATATAGAACAAAAAAGTCAAAACAGCCCAGATAATCTTAAACAAAAAGAACAAATCTAAAGGCATAACATTACCTGATTTCAAACTACACTACAAGTCTATAGTAACCAAAACAGCATGGTACTGGTACAAAAGTAGTGACATAGACCAATGGAACAGAATAGAGAACCCAGAAATAAAACCATATAGCTATGACCAACTGATTTTCAACAAAGGAGACAAAACCACACACCGGGGAAAGGATGCCCTATTCAACAAATGGTGCTGGGAAAATTGAATAGCCACATGTAGAAGACTGAAACAGGATCTGCACCTCTCATCACTCACAAAAGTTAACTCATGATGGATTAAAAACTTAAATGTAAGACCTGAAACCATAAAAACTCTAGAAGAGAACATAGACAAAACTCTTCTAGACATCAGCTTAGGTTAAGAATTTATGACTAAGACCCCAAAGGCAAATACAGCAACAACAAAAATAAATAAATGGGACTTAATTAAATTTAAGTTTCAGCATAGCAATGTAAATAACTAACAAAATAAATAGACAAATTATAGCATGGGAGAAAATATTTGCAAACTATACATTAACTAATATCCAGAATCTACAATGAACTCAAACAAATCACCAAGGATAAATCAAATAACCCCATTAAAAAGTGGGCAAAAGACATGAACAGAGTTTTTTTAAAAGAAGATAGACAAATGACCAATAAACATATGAAAAAATGCTCAATATCACTAATCATCAGAGAAATGCCAATTAAAACTACATGAGATACCACTACACTATCAGAATGGCTATTACTAAAAAATCAAAAAACAATAGATGTTGGTGTGGATGTGGTAAAAAAGGAACTCTTATACACTGTTGGTAGGACTGTAAATTAGTACAACCTCTATGGAAAACAATATGGAGATTCCTCAAAGAACTAAAAGTAGATTTACCATTCAATCCAGCAATATCACTACTGGGTATCTACCCAAAGCAAAAGAAGTCATTATATCAAAAAGACACCTGCACCTTAATGTTTATTGCAGCACACTTCACAATTGCAAAGATATGGAATCAACCTAAATGTCAATCATCTGATGAGTGTATAAAGAAAATGTGAGATAGATGATTGATAGACAGATAGATAGATGATAGAGAGATAGACAGAATCTCCCATGAAGTACTACTGAGCCATAAAATGGAATGAAATAATGTCTTTCACAGCAACTTGGTTGTAACTGGAGAACATTATCCTAAGTGAAGTATCTCAGGAATGGAAAAACGAACACCCTTTATTCTCACTAATAAGTGGGAGCTAAATGATGGGTACACATGGTCATAATGTGGTATAAAGGACATTGGAAATTAAGAAGGGGGAGGGTGGGTGTGTGAGAAATAAAACTTACCTATCAGGTACAATGTACACTATTCTGGTGATGGGCACACTAAAAGCCCTGACTTTAGCATTATACAATTCATCCATGTAACAAAAAAACTTGTACCCCCTTAATATTTTTGAAAATATATATATATATACACACAAAGAAATGTATAAAGTAAAAATAAAAGTCATAAAAAAAGAAAGGTACAATTCTATATCAACTCTTAAGAGAATATAAAAATAGTTCATTTTATGAGATCAGCATGATTTTGATGCCAAAACTTGTCAGACCCATTAACAGAAAAGAAAATTATGGGCTAATCTCACTAATAAACATAAGATTCCAGTAATACATATAGATAGCAAGACTAAGTATTACAAAGATACCATTTCTCCCTCAGCTTCTCTATAAATTCAAAGAAATTATATTAAAAATTCTAACGTTTATTGATGAGGAAATCAATAAGCCAATACTAAAATTACATGGAAATGCAAGTGGCTGCCAATATGTAAGTTCTCTTGAAGAACAAGGTGAGAGAATTTTTGCTCCACTAGATAGGAAGACTTATTACAAAGCTACTGTAATTAAGAAAACTGATATTGTTGCAAGGTTTGACAAATAGACCAATGGAATAAATAGAAAGTCCAGAAGTAGAAACCACAAATGTATGGATACAATTTATGACAACATAATGCCTTTCAAAGGTAAATTGATAGTCTTTTCAATAAATGATGCTAAATCAGTTGGATATCTTTATGGGAAAAAATAAATGATTCGTACCTCACACCATACATAAAAATAAATTCCATATAAGTAAAGGCAAACAATGACACTTTATGATATATGAGCATACCTTCATTATGTTAAGATAAGGAAATATTTCTTAAGAAACACACGTGCCACAAGAAAAAAAATCATAAAGGGAAGGTTTGTAAATTGGACTATATTAAAACTAGGAACGTTTTTCATCAAAACACCACATTATGAAAGTGAAAGGGCAAGTCATAGATTGGGAGAAAACATTTGTCAGATCTATAAAACCAACAAAGGGCTTGTAGATACCTATCTATATAGATAATATAAAACACTCACATGGTTCTTACAATCCAAAAGAAAAATGGACAAAAGGCTTCAACAGGCACTTCACAAAGAGGGTATCTAAGTATGGAAACATACTCAACATCTTCAGTAACCAGGAAAATATGAATTAAAACCCCAATGTTATGCCACTATGCAATTACCATAATTCCAAAAATTAAAAAAAAAATTTTAGGAGTGATACTACCAATTATTTGCATGAATGTGGAGCAAGGGGAATGCTTATACATGCTGGTATGAATATAAATTTAGAAAACGGTTTGGCTTTATATACTAAAGCTGAACATACATAGAACCTATGACCCAACAACCCCACTTCTAAGGATATATACCCAATGGTAGTGTGTTCATGGCAGCATTATTCAAAATAGCCAAATCAGAAAACAACCCAAATGTCCACCAACAGAAGACTGGGTAAAGGAATTGTTGTATATTTATCCAATGGAATAATATACACCAATAAAAATGACCTATCTATAGTTACATGAAACAACATGAAGAACCTTCATGAACACAGTGAGGAGCAGAAGAAGCCAGACACAAAAATTACACACTGCGTAAATCAGTCATACAAAGTTTAAAAGCAAGAAAAACTATACTATGGTATTAAAGTTGAGGAAGTAGAGGAGAGAAACAGGTGAAAATCAGAAGGGCACAGGAAAGGACCTTCTGGGGTGCTGGCGACGGTTTCTTTCCTGACTCAAGTGGTGGTTCACAGGTGTTCCATGTGCAATGATTCACTGAGCCTGCACATATATTTTTGTCCTCCTTCCTTAAGTGTGTTTACTTCGCACAAAAAGAAGTTAAAATTAAACAATAATATCCTTAAACCAGAAATTTCATCTCGAGGAATTTTATTCTTTATGTATAATACATAAGTGTATTAAAAATTAAGTTCAAGCATTTTTGGTGAAAGCAAAAAACTGAAAACAACTGGAATGTTAATCAGTAGATGACAGGTTCAATAAATTATAGCACATCCAGGAATATTAAGAAAACTTTAACAAGAATGAAGCATCTCTATGCATGCTGGTATGGGACAATCTCCAACATTTATTTAAGCAAACAATCAGCAGGAGATATAGGACAGTGTGCAAAGTATGCTATCATTTCATTTGTGGTTTCCTTTTTTGGGAAAAAATTATTTTCATTTATTTTTATTTTTTTTTATTTCAGCATATTACAGGGACACAAATGTTTAGGTTATATATATTGCCTTTGTTCTGTCCGAGTCAGAGCTTCAAGTGTTTCCATCCCCCAGACGGTGTGCACCACATCCATTGGGTGTGAATATACCCATATCCTCCTCCCCCCTCCCACCTGCATGAGTGGATTAATAAAATGTGGTATATGTATACCATGGAGTAGTACTCAGCCACAAAAAAACAATGGTGATCTAGCACCTCTGGTATTATCCTGGATAGGGCTGGAGCCCATTCTACTAAGTGAAATATCCCAAGAATGGAAAAACAAGCACCACATGTACTCACCATCCAATTGGTGTTAATTGATCATTTGTATTTAAAAATGGGGTGGAAGATATGCATATGTGTGTTTTATATATGCCTATGACTTTTCTGGAAGGATGGGTGAAAATAAAACCTAGTAACAGTGGCTATCTCTGAAGTGGGAAGCAGGAACACCAGAGGTCATGGATGGAAAGGAAGGTTTTTTTTTTTACTGGTTTTGTTGGCATCATATGAACTTAAATTATGTATATGTTACCTTTTCAAAATAATAAATTAAAAGGTGATATATATTTTTTAAATAAGTTGAAATGACTTTGTAAGCCCAATTCCCAACAGCCAATTTTTTGTTGCGTTTGGATATTTGTGCGTATCAAAATGCCCTTTCTTTGGGGAGCTGACGTGGCCTGGGGTGGAGGCTGGGAAACAAGTGCACCTGAGGGGTAACAAAGGCAGCTGAAAGCCAAGAGGCAAGCAGAGACAGGTTCAAGGAAGGAGGACAAGAGTGCAGGTGGTCACCAGTCTGAAGAGAGCTAGCAGGAGCGATGATGAAGCCAGTTAAGAAGCTGAGAAGTGCAGGTCAGGGAGACGAGACAAAAGTGAAAGCACATGATGCAAAGGACCTGCAGATGGGAGGTTGCCCAGGAGAGAACATGCTGTTGATATTCTCGACTTGCTCTCACGAACCTCACATTACTGGCAGAGTTTAAAGGGCCAAGGACAAGAAGACACCATGCTCTTACCAGTTTTTTGTATTGATTCAAAATGCGATCAGCCCAACAATGCAGTCTCTGTCCTCTCCGCAATACCTACGTATAGTGTGTGCACCCAGTGGTCTCTAAAAGGGGCTGTTGATTCATCCCGTTTCTAAAGCATAAAAACATAACCTTTCCTCCAAGTGGCTTAACAGCTTTTCACATGGTGAGCCCCGCGTGGGCCTGAGTCATTGGCTGATGGAAAATGGGTGCATAAAAAGACACCCCCTCTGATTATCTTTGCTTTGTGTCCCTGATCTGATCACGACACTGAGGTTCCAATCACATAGTTCACACCACTTCCTTTAAACAAATTTATCCTGTTAACAACCATCATGTCAACATTTTACCTTTAAAATTTGTTGAAGGGGCACAGCTTTGGAAGGATATATTCCAGGGCATCACCTGCCATGCCAAGAACTCTGTTACATTGATCTCCAGGACCCTCAAGACTCCCACAAGAGCAAAACCTCACGTCAGGGGAGCAAACTGAACAGTAGGACAGTGCCAAGGCCACCAGTTTGAAGGAGATCCATTTCCCAGATTACCTTCCAGCCAACAGAGTCCTTTTGCCATTTAACACATCTATAGCTTCTGTACGGTGATGCCAAGTTTATTCTCTGTACAGTTTTTTGTAAATCACATCCAAAATATGATTTGGAAAAAAAATGCACCTTCTTATGAGCCCACTGTGTACTTGAAAGACCCAGTGCACAAATCATTTGCACCTGTACCATTTCCATCCCGTTCTAAGCTAATTTTAAAAAGGCTCTGAAAGCCTGCCAATAGCACATGTGCACAGAAGATAAAATGTAATAGCAATTAATCCAATCATCTCTGATTTAACGTTAATTTAACCCAGTGGATTATGCCTTGTTTTGTGTGCAACTGTGTTGATCCTGCTCCATTTCAGAGAGCCCCCAAATCAATCAAGTCACAATCCCTAATTGCAGTCAAAATGGGGAATTCCACTCAGCAGGGCCCTTCTCCAGAGTATCTATTCCTCCCAAGGAAGAAAGGGAAGTCAAAGAAAGAGGCGTCTCTAATAGCAGGCTGCTAACATCGCAGCTGATGGTGTCAGGACGAGCAGTGGCCTACTGTTTGCTGGCATATTCAATTGCATCAGGGCTTCTTGCCAAAATGAACAGGAAAGGACTATCAGAGAAAAGCCAATGGAAGCATAGTTGCTGTTTCAACTAGAAACAAACAAAAACAACAAAAATTCTGGGGGCACAATGTTTTCCTTTTCCTTTATTTGCAATATGGATTGAGTGACTATCACAGTTAAAGACCTGAATTAGGACAGCTGTAATTGGAAAAAATACCATCCTTCCCCCCTGGGTCTGATTTAACTGGGTTAGACTGTCAGTCTGCATTCTTGGAACCAAAGGCTAATTGTGAGAACATTTGTATTATCATGTGCAAGGAAGGGAGAAAGTTTCAGGTTGCTAATTCCTCCTATTTAAATTTTCTTGAGAATGAAAATCATAAAAGGTGTTACCTGGGCTCAGGACAGCCCCAGAAGTTCAATTGTAGTTCAGCCTTAGTTAAAGATTAGTTAATAGATACTTCACATAGAGTGCCACCATGTTCTTTTTCATAATTTTTCTCTCCCCTCCTCCCTTCCTTTGCAGCTGAGAATAATTAACTGTTCTTTTGTGAGTGTCATTTGTTCTCAAGGAATTAAATGCCACCTTATTTCCCAGTACAAGAATTCAACTGTCATAATTATAGCTTCATTTCAGAAGCAAAAAAAAAAAAATCATAATTTATTACAGATTGTTCAGCATGTGAGATAGGTTTAAATGTCATTGGAAGTAAATTGTGGCATGTCATGAAGGGGTTTTAGCCACCACTGTAATTGATTTATAATTTCACATTTAAAATGAACAATATTCACCCATTGTTCTTGTATTATATAACTCTGACAGCAATCCCTTAAGAATGAGGCATTCAACTTGGTCAATACACAATAATAATAACAATAACAATAACAATGATATGCCAATTTTAAAGATAAGCAGTAAATTAGCATAAGCACTAAGAACGTATGTGTTAAAAATGGGAGCTCAATCTCTGTAATAGAAGGTAAAAATATATTTCAGAGAGAACGCATTTGGATATTAGCATTGAACTCCATAAAATTAAATGACTCCCAAGGGTTTTAGTGTAACTCATAAAATTAAGGACCATCAGAATTAAGGTTTAAACTATTCTCTACCCAGGGTTATAAGGAAAGATACAATAATTAGAGACGGTGGAGATGATTCTTTCTATTTCTAATTTCAAGCAAAGAATCAATTCCACTTTGAACAGTAATTTACTGGGTTTACAGTGTGACCCTAGCACCCTGAGACCGCACAGAGGTGATAGGTGGGTGGTGGAGGAGCTGCATAAATACTTGATTAGACCATTAACTGCCTACAGATCCATTTTGTGCAAGACAAAGTGAGTTCTGTGATGATTCTTATACCTCAAAATCATATTGATAGATGTATGCCACTCGGATGTGAATACAGAAGCAAACACAAGCTCACACAAGGACTGGGACAATTGGTGGCAACCAAAACACGTAAGCCACAATTTAGAGGCAAAATCAGAACCTTCCCACCCCACTCCCCACCCCCCAGTCTATAGTCTTTTGAAATGCCTTTTTTCTCCTTCCTAGGAAAGACAGTAAGGCTTCAAAAAGTCAATAAGACAGTCCAGATACAGAAAGGCTTTTGGAAGACAAGGTGTGGTGGGCTGAGCAATGGTACCCTAAGATGTCCGTGTCCTCATCCCTGGAACCTGTGAATGTTACATTCTACGGCAAAGGGATTTTACACATGTGATTAAATGCAAGGGTTTGAGACAAGGAGATTATCCTGGGTCATCAGGGCAGGCCCAAATGTAATCACAAAGGTCCTTACGAAGAGGGTAGAAAGAGTTTTGACTACAGTAGAGAAGAAGGCCACGTGACCCCAGAAACATAGTTAGAGTGACGCAGCCAGGAGCCTAGGGATGCTAGCAGCCTCTAGAAGTGAGAGAGGCAAGGACCAGATTCCCCACTGGAGTCTTCAAGAAAAACCCATCTCCGCTGACGTCTTTATTTTAACCCCAAAAGACCCATTTCAGACTTCTGACATCCAGAACTATAAGAGAAAACAACAGTAGCTGTGCTGTTTAAAATCGCTAAATTTGTGGTAATTTGCTACAGTGACAACGGGAAACTAATATACAGGATATCGAGAAAGAACCTGATTCACTAAAAAGCCTGTCACAAGATCACGTTATCCCCATATTGAGAAACAACCAGGGGGTCAGGTCTCACCCTGGCTTTGGGTTGAGGCTTCCAGCCTTATCAGGACGTGGGCTCCTCCGTTGCTGGTGCTCAGGCAGTCACTGTGTTGTCTTTGCTGGGGGACAGTCACTCAAGAATTTGACAGCATTGTCAATTTAAAAGAGGAGTAACACTTCACTTGATTTAAAAGAATCACTATTTAGATTGTTAAATGAACTTAGTGCTTTAAAATGAGCTGTGATTTTATTTATGGCTTATAAAAGAGAAATTATATTTATTTAAAAACATCAGTGTATCCTAACACTTTGGGAGGCCAAAGCCAGAGGATCCCTCAAGCCCACGAGTCTGAGGTTACAGCAAGACATAATGACACTACTGCACTCTGGCCTGGGTGACAGAGCGGAGACGCTGTCTCAAAAAAAAAAAAAAAAAATCAATGTATGACAAAATTTCCAAAATAAATAGTTTGTGATGTTTCCAAACATCATTCCTTTGACCTGGTAAACGACTGCTCTGGAGTTGCCATTTAACATTTGATAAAGGTTTTCAGTAGGTCAACGATTTACAATGCAAATTTTAGACCCAGTTTTTGAAATAATTATGTATTCAGTTTGCTATAATCTGAGGAAGAAAAAAAGACACTTTTAATAAACTATTGGAACGATACATACAATGGTTTTATGTAGGGTTACTGGACACTAATCTCCTATTGCAAATATGTTAGAATATTTCATTGCACTTTCTTCGATCCTCCACCAGGAGACATCTTCCAAGTTTGTAACTGTTTCCCTCTCTCTCCCCACCCTACTACTGGATCTAAGATATTAAAAATCTTGGCAATCAGCCTAAGGGAAAAGAAGTAACACTCAGACTAGCATCATTAATTTCACTGCAAGGTGAGGCTTGTGGTCTTCTTTCCAGCATCATTCTATTCACTCATTCATTCATTCAGCAAATACCTACATGGTACCTGCTCTGTGCAATGTCACTGAAGGGGACAGAATGATGAAGCAGAGAAATCCTATCAGTAAATACATAACCATATTAGGTAATAACTACAAAGGTAATAAATCATCTTACACATAACTTATCAAATGAATCCTCTAAGACAATTATTATTACCCCTACGTTACAAATGAGACTCAGAGGAGAAGAAATTCACTCAACTTTTGAGAAGTAGTTCAATGGCAAACCTTTAGTTCAAATTCAATTCTGGATACGCAAAACCTGTGGCCTTAACCTGCCTGACAAGATGAAACAAATTAACTTCCGTGAGAAGAATATAAAGGGTGTGGAATGTAGGTGTTGATTACATCCCCCAGGTGATTGGGGAAGACTGTGAAAGAGGCTATGAGGACTGGGGAAAAGACTGAACATACGCAGACGGGACAAGGGGTCGTCCTGGGCAGAGGGAACAACCAGAGCCAAGACACCAAGGTGGGGCTCTGGACTGAACATTCGTGTCCCCACAAAATTCGGACGTTGAAATCCTGACCCCAAAGGTAATGGTGTTAGGAGGAACGTTGGGAGGTGATTAGGTCTTGAAGGCAGAGCCCTCATAAATGGGATCAGTGCCTTTATAAAAGAGACTCCAAGAGCTGCCTCATTTGTTTTCTACCATGTGAGGACACAGCAAGAAGATGGCTGTCTCAACCAGGAAGCGGGCCTTCGTTAGACACCCCTCTGCTGGTTCCTTTGTCTTGGACTTCCCAGACTCCAGAACTGTGAGATATAAATGCTTGTGTTTTCAACTACTCATTCTATGACATTTTGGTAAAAGCAGCTCAAATGGACCAAGACAGGTGGGAAAGCATGGAACTCACAGAGAGAAAGGGAGTGGCTCAGCATGGCTGGACGTAGGAGTCAGCACAAATAACAAGAAGTAATGGCAGAAACCTCATTTGGTGCCAAGTCATATAGAGCCTTAAGTACAAGCTACGGGATTTGCTATAGAGAAAGTAATTGTCAAGCAACTGGTCAAACAATTTAGTCAACGACACTTTCTGAGCAATTTTTTCCTCCTACAATATTAGAATAGACAAAAGAAACTTCCTCTGATTGCGGACTAGTTGGAGAAATAGGACATATATATATTAATGAAGTATAATTCTTGCAAGCAATGAGTTAACATATTCAGATTAATATCAAGCATTAAATATTTTATTAGAAAAAAGTGATAAGGGCTTTTAAATAATTAGCATCACACATAATTATAATAGTATCACACATAGACTTAAAAGATGACTAAACAGAGTGGTACTCCAAATAAACGTTTGTTATTTCTGAAGTATACTCACCTCTGGTCTTTATTTCAAAAAACAAATCATATGCTTTGGTGAGCTTCCAGCCTTTTGAATCAGAGGACACAAAATCTCCTGCCCTCCAGGAGTTTTCGGTCCAGTAGGAGAGTGTGATGGACTGTATTATTGTTCACAATATTATCGCACCTCCCTCCCATGGGAGTATTAATATAATACGTCTCCCCTTATAACTTGTGTTAACTAATGAAATATAACCAGAACAAGTTTCTAGGCAGAAGCACTAAACCCAGATGTGTACTTTGCCATGATTTCTCTTTTTCCTCTGCCGTGAGCCCAGCAACATCCCGGAAAGAAATGGGAGCTGCTTTCTATCAGCCTGGGTCCTGACAGGGACCGGGGCCATGGCCAACTCATGATGACAGTGTAAAAAGAGCAAGTAGTAAACCTTCGTTGTGAGCCACAGGGTGTAGTATTGAGGTTTGTTGTTGAGCGGACTGATACTGCAAACTAACATGAGAAAATGTGCAACCACAATATAAGGTCAATTTTATGGAGAAATGCAGGATTCCAAAAGAAGAGGAGACCATTTATGCCTAGATCATATCATTAGCGCAGCCAAAAAATGTTCTCCTTTCTTTCCAGTGTCTTTTTATTTTGTTTGCTTTAAGATTTAGCACTGAGTAAAGCAAAGACATGATAGCTAACTCATCAGCTGATCCTCATTCCCTCTCTTGCACTTGGTGCTGAGTCCCCACGTACTCTAAATCTATTGTCAAGGACCAGCCAAAGTGCTGCCAGGCCAGTGAGTGACCCATTTGTTCACTCAACACAGATTCATTGAACATCTACCATGTGCAGGTTATATGAGCACCAGAGAGTTACAGACAGAAGAAAAGAGTCCTGCCCTCAAGGTGCTCAGCATCTGGTGAAAGCACAGAATGTGAGGGGCCACCACAGAGTACACAGGGCATGAAGGAGAGAGGTCTACTGGAGCCTGGTCCCCAGAAGGGAGAGATGGGTTATCTACTGGGATGAGGTGAAACCTGAACTCAAAGTTGAAGGAAGAAAAGGATTTAGCCAGATGGAGGAAAGGGAAGCACCAGCACCCAGCACCTGCAAAACCAAGAGCAGTGGGGCAATTTGACTTCCCAGGGAACTGCAGGTGTTTGGACAGAGGGAGTGAGACAAGGGGTAGGGCATCAGAGAAGGGGGGTTGTCAAGAAAGGTCTTGCAAGCTACACTAAGAAGTTTGAATTCTGCTCTAAAGGCAGTTGGATACCACCAAAAGCTTTTAAACCGTGGAGTGGCGTGATCAGATTTGCATTTTGGAAACATTTGTCTGGCAGTGCTGGGAAGGGGAGATCTGAGAGGAGCTGTCCATGCTTGGATCAGGGAAGTTAGTTAGAAAGCTCCTGCCATAATTCTAGTGCTTCCCGCCAGAATTTGAGAAGCTTTATTTGGGAAATAGAGTTTTTCAAAGACGTGTGAGGAAGGGAATTAGCTCATAGCTAGTGAGCTGCAAACCCAGCAAGGAAATGCCAAAGATGTCCTGATTCTTCTCTGCCTCTTTGAAGAGCTTAGATTTTTTGGATTTATATGGTATCTTTTGTAATTAAGTTTCAAGCTCATAACTTGATTAATTTAAAAAATTAGTTTCCTACCCCTTTCCTCTTCATAGGTCCCATCCTCCACTCACACAGGCATGTAAATGTGCTCTGACAAGTGTGTTCATTTATTCATTCATTCACTCCACAAATATTTATTGCATACCTGTTATGTGGCAGGTACTGTGCTGGGTGCTGAGTTACATTTTCATGATACCTAACCAAAATTGTTATTAATGCTTTCTTTTTAAAATGTCACAAGTTAAAGAAAAATTAATTGGGTTCTGCGTTAGTTAAAATTTCCCCTAGTTAGCAGCTCAAAGATTGAACTCCCCAGATCACTTGTCCAACAGCTCTCACGTTGGGCCCTTTTGGAGCAACCTTTTCAGAGTTGCTCCTGTCACCTGAAGATAAGGAGCATCTGAGAGACAATCAAGCCCAATTCTGACTGGGGGCCCACTGGACTCAGGGCTTTTCTGCAGACTATGGAGTCAGCTGACAACTAGGCTCTGGCCACCTGGCCACAACCAGCAGGACAGCAGTCACTTTCAGTCACCGGCCAATAAGGTTACATTTAAACCATTGGCCAGTGGGTAAAAGTCCTCTACTTCATCATGGCTTTTTCATGCCATCTACTCATCTGTTATAATTTCCCAAAGCCCAAGAATTAGATAAAAAGAGATTTGATTAGGTGCAAGATTTACGAGGTTCCACACTGACATGAATTGTAATTCAATATAAACCCATTCTAGAAAATGGGCTAGAATATGAACCAAATTCTTTATTTCTTTATCCACCCCTTTATACACACACACACACACACAAAAACAGGCAATTTGTCACTCAGAAAGACTGATGGCAATTATTCACTTTGGGCATTTGGCAGATATAATGGGACGCTACTTTGGCAGTGATCAAAAATCATCTTCCTTTGTGGTTATTAATCAAAAATTTATTTCCCATTGACTAATTCCAGGAAAAGGTTATCATCTACTTTGATCTGTACTTATTTCACTACTAACAAGAGATTCTTTTCTCTGTTATTCTCAGCAGTTCAGAATTACCATCATTCCCAAGTCCTCTTTGGGTTTCTTGACCAGAAGAGGCGTTTAGCTGTGTCATCCATGATGTATTGCACATTTAATTGCACTATGCAGCTATTCAAAAAGCATTCAGAAGTAATCATTTAGCATTAATATCCCAGGGCAATCCAAGGTCACAGTACATTAAAAACTAATTCACAGTGGTTCAAGAATGCATTTTTCATATATGGAGTAACATAATTCTTTTATGATAAAAGTGATAGTGGTATTACAGGGTGATGAGATACAGGATATTCTGAATATACATCATTGGACCTATTGTACAAATGGCAAAGTCAGACCTTTGTTCTTCTCATAACTCAACACACCACTAATCTGTATTAAACACTACTGACCATGTTAACCTTTTATATGACTGACCATGCTTTAAGGAGCAACAAACCTCATTTGTTATTATAGACAACACAAGCATTTAATATTTCTTGTGATAATTTCATTCTCAAATTTTATTATCTGCTATTTTTTCTGGTCATTCTCACATCTAAAATTACAACATGTCTATAACATGTCTATGAGTAACTAAAGGCTTTTTGGTGAACAGTTACACACCAACATCTGCGTGTGTGTGTGTGTGTGTGTATCCTATTAACTTCCTTCCAGGAATGCTGTGGAAGATAAAATTATTACAACTTGCACCAAACATCCATCATATTGAAACATAGTGTCCCAAGGCAATAGGCCCTCTATACAATGTAGAATGGGCATGTTCCACCCTCCAGAATCTATCGTCTCCCACAAACCATACCATCAGCAATGCTATACCACAATCTGCTGCCATCCAGCAGGCCATATATTGGGAGTTATTTCAGCACTTCCAAGGCAATATTGACAGATCTGTTAATCTGCAAAACTCTGCATTCAAAGAGACCAGGTTACATTGCCAATCCACTGTTTTCTTTCCTACTTCTTTTTACTTCACAGCTCAAAATCTATTTTCCCAATCAGTCCATATAGATAGAGGCCAGAAGTTTTGTCCTGTACAAAGCCATTAGAGATGATTAATAAGCATTATCATAAAGTATTATCAGGACACTGTTCTAGGTGCTGGATATGAGATCAGGTTGGGTATACCTGGAATGGAAATAAGGTATGGTGCCATAAAACACAAGCAAGATATAAATTTGGCCAGTGGTAACAGAAAACTGGAACAGCTTTGGCTTGTGAGTAATCGTCAATGAGTGCTGCAGATGTTCGAGTGCAGAGCTCAGAATCAAGGACATTGCTGGTCTCCACCGCTCCTTCCCTCAGCCTCCAGAGCAGCCCAGAACACATCCTGGTACTTAGGACATGTGCTCAGTGTGACCCAGGTAAGCTGCCTTTCTCCACACCCCTGAGAAGTTCTATTCCTAACACTGCAAGGGAAAGGGAGAGCCCTAAGGATTTGATGATGAAGAAGAAGGGGTGGGATCTGGAAAACCATCCACAAGGTGACAAAGGGATAGATTACTTAAACTGTTAGACATCTCTATTTTCAAACAATTTCTAACACAAAAATCCACCATTAGATGAATTAGGTAAACCAGTCATTCTGCTTGTAATTTGAAAGTAGAACGCTCTTTGTGTCCGTTTGATTAACAGCTATTGTCCATAAATCCACAGGCCAATGGAACCTGGGGAATTCTTCAAATGTATAAAAACGGTACTTTGGCATCTCAGCCTCCTGATAATGAAGACCAGAAGAATTTCTCACTTCCTCCCTTTCCTCCTTCCTTTCTCCCTTTTCTTTTCTTCTCTTTCAATTCTTCATGAGTGCAAGACTTCGAAGACTAGAAAGATTATACCAAATTCTTAAAGGAAGAAGTTAGAAGAAATGGAGTAAAATGTGGCTGGTTATCTAGAAAGCTCTCTAAGGAGGTGCTGCTACATTAAATAAATCTCCCATATGGCTTCCAAGTAGCCAGCCTTTCCATCACAGATCCTTGGGAAAGCCAGTTAGATAGACCGATAAAGAGAGAATCATAAATTCTGAGATTAGCATTGATTGGAGTCAGCAGTTTAGTATTTCTCATTTAAGGAGTATATTAAATGTGCACACCATGACCTTTCCCATCCTCTTGTCAATGAGGAGTCCTGGACAAATCACATATACTGGACTCTCTCTTAAACAGAACAAGGGAACCAGGACTTGCTAACAAAATAAATTCCTTCTACAATGAAGTAACTTTCCTACAATTTCCTCAGGAACATTTATTGTTATTCTCATCTTCATCAACAGCATTACCTTCAACACCCATGTGTCTGTATCCCCAGAAAATGATGAAGACAGATAAGAAAAGAGAGCTGGATTAATGTTATCAATCCTGCATTACAGTGTCTGTCACTATTGCATTTAAAGTCATTTGAACACTCCAGGCATTGGTTTCATCATCTCTAAGACCAAAGCATGAGAAAAGTTCTTTTGTGTCCCTTCTATACTCAATTTTCTATAATTTTTTATTGTAAGTTAAAACGTTACCTGAGGACAAAATCTATCCACTTGGACAGAGATGATCATAGAGAAATTGATCCAGAGACTAACTCTTAAAGAATAAGAGAACATTGTTAATCTTACTTTACGGGTAAAGAAATTGAAGTACGGAGTGGTTGAATTACTTCCCCAAGGTCAGTAAGTTTACGAGTGGTAGGGTCAGTAATCAAACCCTGACATAGTGGAGCAGAGCCTGTGGGGTGAAATCTGGATTTTAATTTTGGTTCTATTGCTTACTCTGTGACCTTGAGTAAGTTGCTTGAGCTCTCTGAGTAAGTTGCTTGAGCTCTCATTACTACAAATGGGAACAATATAACACCTGCATCTCAGGATTATCATGATTTATACATGTGAAAATACGTGGTTAGTGCTTGACACATAGGAGGGGCTCAGGAAGAGTCTGTTTCTTTTCTTAGCTACACTATGCAGTCCATGGTATGCCAAAGGGAAGGGAAGAATGTGGTCCAACACTGAGTAGAAGTTAGCAACCTTTGCTAGCTAGCCACGGTTTCTAGTTGAGTGATTTTAATCTCTGTGTCCTACTGCCCTCTTCTGGATATCAAACATCAGATCTGCTTGTGAATTCAGCTTATTGGTCCTACCTAATTGAGCAAACTCTGGACGTGACTCTATGATGCCTATTCCAGAGATGCAATGGAAGCAATTATTGGATGCAACAAGTGGACATTTACGACAGAACCGAGAGCTAGAAATGACAAAGTGATTACTAACTGCCATATGTGGTAGGCCTAAGTTGTGATGAAGTATCTTAAAGTACTGCTCCTTTTACATGAGTGCCAGGTAGTCTGACAGGGAGTCGCAAGTCCACCATAAGCACTGATCAAACGCATAGATACGCAGACATGAGTAACCCCCAAAAAACACTTTAAAGTGGACTTGGAAAGGAATCCTAACCTATTTGAGGTTAGTCACACCTCCCAGATGATCTGTTCAGCCATTCAGTTTTAGTGCATATTTTTCTCCAAGCATTTAAAACAGTAATTGTATTTATTCACAAAAATATAATCCACCTGTTTCTAATTCATTTATATGTTTTGTAACAAACTGCTGTTTTGTACCAAGTTGATGTTCAAAAAGCCAAATACATCCTTTTAAGTGTTTAGAAAATGTTTAGAAGATTTTTTAGGTAAACATGATGAACTATATCAAATGAATTCTAAAATATTTAAGATGCAAGTAGCAGACATATTAAATGATAATTTATGGACATTTAAAATATCAGAAAGTAACAATTATTTCAGCAAACAGTGAAATTCAAATTTTTACCTAAAAATTAATTGAAAATAAATATCTGCTGTGTTACCTGATGATTCACCAAAGGTATAAAGATATGGGTGATCCACATTTTGTTTTTGAGAAAAATATGGAAACAACTACTAGACAATATCTTAGACTTTTCAAACTTTGTGATTAACTTTTAATTTGGTTGTGCTCAATATCATTACAACTTTAGGAAAAAATGAATAACCCCTGACTTAGAATACTGACAGATGTGTGAGTGGGTGGATGGATGGATAAATGGTTCAATGGAGGAATACCCTTAGAATTTAAAAACTTCAACATATTTTTCCACTGCTTCTATGATCCACACATTCCTGACACACATTAGTTTTCCCTAGTACTTCAAACATTTAGTTTATCATCCATACCATTTAAATGTAGATTTACATTCCTTCAAAAGCAAGATATGTATAAGAAAAAAATTTTACTAAGTCAAATTACATTTGAAATGCACTAAAGAGAAATTATACACATTCTGAAAATAAATTCTCCTATGAAGTAAAGAATGATTTTTATGTGTGTAATAACAACCTTATTTTTATAAATCTCTATTATCACACACTGAATTTGTTGAAGCAGAATTTGTAAAGCAGTATTATCATTATTTATTAGAAAACACAAAAAACTGCTCTTGTGTAGACTTGAGGTTTATAGATGAGAAATAGTATTTCCACCATCACCCAGAAAAGGAATGATGAGGTAGGAGCCACCTCAGGACTGCGAGATACGAAACATCTACTACGTTCCCTTCAGAAACACATGCACACCTTTAAGTGCACACATGTGCACACACACACACACACACACACACTTTATATGTTCATACATTTATTCAGCAAACACCAGTGTACCACATCAAAACTAGTTCAAAAACCATCTTCTTAACAAATCCCAGACATGACCCAACAGAATGAATGACCCGTTTCTCTGCTCCTGTACTGCTTGTTCATTTTTTTATTATTCCCTTTATTACATGCTGTTGTAATTATTATTTATATATCTGTCACTTGTACAAACTATGAACTCAACAAAACTGTGGTCTCTATGTCTTATTCCTGTTTTTATCCCCAGCACCTAACCTGATGCCTAAAATGTGGTAGATACTTCAATAAATACAATTGCGAACATGGAGAATTTCTTTGAAATTCTCCAATTGGTCTGTCTGTATGTTGGACACTACATTTCTGAGTCAGCTGACCTCTACAATGCTTCTCTGCAGCCACCTCCTAGTTGATTGAGTAGGAGTGGTGAGTTTTCAGTCATAGATAATATTCGACCATAGGCTGGGCAACAACTTAGTGGGAATTAAAACATCAAATGGATATGTGGATAAATAACCTTTAAGGTTCCTTCCAAAGATGACCTCTAATGTGGGGTGGTTCTTTTCTCACCTCCTTATTTACCTTCTTCTTACTATGTGAGACCTGCTGAGGCAATGATACTGAACTCCTGGATACCTGAGATGTTTTGCAAATACCAAACTAGGAAAGCTGAACTGTACCAGTAAGGTAGATCCTGACCCTATAAACCACCCAGAGAATTTGGTTAGACTATCTCCACTCTCTGGGAACCTCCCAGATTCTGAGGTTGTTCATTATTTCATACTGATTTTGACTCGGATATGCCCTTTCACATTTTCCAGCTGGGGCCTATTCTCTCTCACTTATGTTGGCATTTCCTTCCACATTGACTGTCCTACCGGTTTTAATTGCAGCTGAGAAAAGCACTACTATGTATGAGGCACAGTGCTGGACATTTGACATCTATTGTGTCATTACACTCCTAAGAGCATAACTGTGATTCCCACATTAAAGGACCAAGAAACTGAAACTGAGAAAATTGCCCACTTCCTACCATTAGAAAGTAGTGGAGCCACACGTCCTTCCTACTCCAGGGAACGCGCACTTAACCACTAATCTAGTGCTTCTCAAATTTCACTGGACACACAAATCATTTGGGAATAGGGATTAAAAGGGGATCCTGATTCAGTCAATCTGGGGAGTGGTCTGAGGTTTTTCATTTCTAACAAGCTCCCAGAATCAGAGATCTGCTAGTTCTCTGACTACTCTGAGTAGCAAGGCACTATCACCCACCCTACCTAAATGCTTCTTTGGCTTCAGGCTTTGAATAATTAGTTCTTCTTGGCTCGCTCCAGATTTGGAGACAACCAAGAAGATAACAGGAGAGCATGGGGGGAGGGGTGGGAGTTAACCATTCCTGGCACATGCACTCCAACCCATGCAGTTACCTACCCACAGGGCTAACCGGCACCATGACTGACCACACAGCACCCAGGCACATTGATGTAACATGCAAGCATCATCAATCCGCTGAAGGATGGAAAGAAAGTCTCATAACGCATCTCCCTTCTGACCTAAAGCCACCAGAATTTAAAGTTAACTGTCAAAATCAAATAAATAAATAATGCATGGAGCTATTGAACAATATATTATCCATAAATAGCTATCTTATAGAGCAAGATACTAAAACTTAAGGGGCTTTATTAAAGCTAAACAAGATTACTGACACCAAAAGAAGATCAGGACAAGCAAATTTAATGACTTAATGTTGCACAATATAAAATCATTCCAGTTGAATAACTTTTAATTCATTATAATGCATATATGCCAATTATGTCTGATTTATTAAGAGTAGTTCAACAGTGCTAGATCCTGATATATAACACTGGTTTCCATGACATCAAGCCTTTACAAGGACATCTTAAGGATCATGAAAGTGTCAAGGTGATAAGTTTGACACTGTATGGGTTTAATGATAGATGAAAATACTGTTGCATTGTCTTGCCAAAGAAAACACATCAGACACAAAGTAAAAGCACAGAGGTTTTACCTGTATGCAGCCTCTTATTTTATCAGCAATAGTTTGTAAAAAGCCAGAAGGAACTTGTGTCACTTAAATATGAGATAGTATGTGTGTGTGTGTGTGTGTGTGTGTGTGTTGTCTATATATACATATACATATATATACATATATATATACACATATGTACGCTGTCATACCTCACAACAGGAATACGTTCTGAGAAATACATTATCAGGCAATTTCATCACTGCATGAACATCATAGAATGTATTTACACAAACCTAGATGGCATAGCCTACTACACACCTAGGCTATATGGTACAGCCTATTGCTCCTAGTCTACAAACCTGTGCAGCTTGTTACTGTGCTAAATACGATAGGCAATTGTAACAAAATGGTGGGATTTGTGTATCTAAACATATCTAAACATAGAAAAGGTACAGTAAAATATGGTATAAAAGATAAAAAATGTTACAACAGTATAGGGCACTTACCATGAACTGAGCTTGCAGGACTGGAAGTTGCTCTGGGTGAGTCAGTGAGTGGGTGGTGAGTGAATGTGAAGGGCTAGGACAGTACTGCACACTGCTGTAGACTTTATAAACACTGTACACTTAGGCTACACTAAATTTAGAAAAAATACCTTTCTTCAATAGTAAATTAACCTTAGCTTACTGTAACTTTATAAACTTTTGAATATTTTTGACTTTCTGACTATTTCACAATAACACAGCATAACATACAAACACATCGTAGAGCTGTACAAAAATATTTTTTATATCCTCATTCTACATGATCTTTTCTGTTTTTTTTAAATTTTTGTTTTTTTACTTTTTAAACTTTTTTGTTAAAAACTAAGACACAAACACACACACTAGCCTAGGCCTACGCAGGGTCAGGATCATCAGTGTCACTGTCTTCCACCTCCGCATCTTGTCCACCAGAAGGTCTTCAGGGGCAATAACATGCAGGGAGCTGTCATCTCCTATGATAACAATGCCTTTATCTGGAATACTTCCTGAAGGACCTGCCTGAGGCTATTTTACAGTTAACTTATTTTTTTATAAGTAGAAAGAGTACACTCTAAAAATAATGATAAAAAGTATAGTAAATACATAAACTAGTAACATAGTCATTTATGATCATTATCAAGTATTATGTACTGCACATAATTCTGTGTGCTATACTTTTATACGGCTGGCAGCACAGTAGGTTTGTTTACACCAGCATCACCACAAACATGTGAGTAATGGGTTGTGCTACCACTTTACAATGGCTACGATGTTACTAGGCAATGGGAATTTTTCAGCTCCATTGTAATTTTATGGGAGCACCATCTTATACATGGTCTGTCCTTGACTGAAACATCGTTATGTGGTACATGACTGTATATGTGTGTGTTTATATACATACACACACATGTATTCTTATACAAGTACATATTCATATATCACATATACATATGTACACTTAATTTACTCTTCCATTAGCAACTAAATTCAATTAAAAAATGAATCCCAGGCGAGGGATGCATAGGTTAGGCACACAGATTGTGAATCTATTCTGTATGGCAGTGTAATGGTAGATACATGGCATTATGCAGTTGCCAAAACTCATAGAGCTATACAACACAAAGAGTGAAACTTAATGGAAACTATGGACTTTGATTAATAATAAAGTATCAATATTGCTCCAAGAATTGTAACAAATGTACCACATTAATATAAGGAAATGGAGGGGGAAGTGTGGGGGGTACAGGAATTCTACTACCTGCACAATTTTCTATAAATCTAAAACTGTCCTAAAAATTAAAGTTTATCAGTTAAAATTATATATAAAATATATATACAGATACATATAAAAATCCTGGAGGAACTACTAGACATAAACCTCATAACTTAAGTTGGTATGGTCAAGAAAGAGGTGGTACTGCCAGGCAAGAAAAATGTTTAAAATGTGAAGTTGAAAACATCTGTCTTCAAGTCTCACAAGGCCGCCCCCTCCATTTATCACCCTCTGGCCCCTTTCTGCATTCCCCACACACACCTGCACACACACAGCGTCCTCGCACACCCTGTGCTCGCCCAGCGCTTTCTGTTGTCCTCACTGGGTCCTGACAGGAGTCCACCCCTATTCCGGACCTCAGCTTACCCGTCAATGCTACCCATCCTCTGCTCCATTTCCCCAGGGCTTCTCTCCTCACAGAGACGATGCTAAAAGAGGAAAATGAAGCTTCCTGGGCCACACTGGACTTCATATAAGCACTCACTCCCACTGGATAACTAACTTCTTGCCTTGGCTTTGTCAAAGATCCATGTATACAGCAGGCACCCAAGAAATAATTTTAACGGCAAGAAAATTGTCTTTCAGATCCTGAGAACAAACCTGGAGAGAGAATATTTCGAGGCATGGGATCCACTTGGTACTTTCGAACCCACCACAACCACCACAGGAGCTACCAACTCTGCCCTTTGGTAAAGAAAAAGAAGGAAGGTCTGCATTCTACGCCAAGCTTAGCACATATCAGTGAAGATTATCATATGAAGAGAAGATACCCACTCCACATAAGAGCTGATTTCATTCTGGCCAACCTGCCTTCACCATTGTCATTCCTCTGCCAATTTCGAGAAACAGTATCACATGCCCCTAGAAGCAGTTCTGTTTTGTCTGGGGTTGCTGGGCTCACAGAGACAGTGCAGGACCAGGTTTGGTGCTGTAGAAAGAGAAAAAGAAGAAAAAGTAAAGAAGTAGACTGTAGCTATTCAGGAGTTAATGAATTGCTCAACATGCTTCCTGTAAGGTCTTCCTACCCTTTAAAAAAATCCTTCTCTCAGATATTTTCTTTCCGTCCACCTTTTCTTTCCCCTTGAATCGCACTTGACTGTCTCTGAACTTCATAGGAAGCAACAGCACTGTTCTGCTCCACTTCAACTGGGGAGCCTAGGAACCACAATTCCTGAAAGAATGATCCTCTGTCTGCAATTATTGTTATAAATGTTCCTCTAGAACTCACTAGTGGCTGTATGGTCTTTAGTTTTATTTGAGAACATTCCTGGCTTGTTTTCTATTAAAGGCAAGGCAGGCAGAGAGCATAGTAAATGAAAAGATATTTCCAGCCGGGTTCTCAGTGAGATTTACTTTTCAGTAAATAAAGTACCCCTGGGAATAAACTGCTCATCCTTTGAGATGTATTACTATAGTTCCTATCATATCTGTCAATTCAGGAAAACAGACAATTTGCTAAGTATCCCGTTTCCCTGGAAATTAATTCTTATGTGAACTGCTTCAACCACTTTGTGCTTTTACCTCCTAGATCAAATATAGACTATTGGCCTCCTCTTCAAAGCCACCCACCTCTCCATCTCTTCTCTCAGAGCCTCTCTCACCCTCTTGACAGGCTGCACTGTGGCCAGCCCATCAGCCACTTCCTGGCTTCCCTGCCTGTGCACATGACAGCCTCAGACTCATTGAAAATGCCAACTGCCTCGTCCATTAACTGATCCCACCCTAGAAAATGATCAAACTGATTAAACTGAAAGGTTTATTCTTTGCCAAAATGCCCTACTAGCTCCTTCCTGTCCGTCTTAACAGCAAGTAAATTGTTGCCTATTTTCTGTACTTGGAATAGTCTTCTTATTATAAATGGATTAACGAGACCTATTTACACTATCAAATCCTACCTGCCCAAGTCCCACCCACCAGCAAGTACTGAACTCAGTGGATAAGCCTTCCCCAGTGCCCAGTGTTGGGGTTTAGGGTTGTTAAGCAATCACCTTTCCCTTTCCAGGTTCTGAATCATTTGAAAACAGATGCCAGCAAGCAAGGGAGGGGAGGGATCGGAATACCTGATTAGATTTATTGTTTTAAAAGCTGGATTGAAGAATGTGGCAAGGTTTCTGTCTTTTCTCCCTAAAAACTGAGTTCCAACTGCTCCTGACTTAAGCAGCTGGAAACAAGTGAGCAGAGGTCTGGTTGGGCCTGAAAGAAATGTGTATTGATAGGTCTGTTTAGCACTGGAGACTGGAAACAGGCTTTCACAATGTCTGGGCTCAAGCAGGTCTGGCAGATCAAAGCACAAAAAAAGAGAAGGCAGGTGCCAACTGCTTCATCCTTTAGCTGATCCCATCCTGGAAGTTACACCTTGGTAACAAACAGTCTCGAATCTCAGGGGCTCACAAATACTATGTTTATGTCTTGCCCATGTAATAGTCAGGTCAACTGCAACTCTTTTCCACGCCATCTTCATTCCAGGGCCAGGCTGATTTAACTGAGAGTTTGCCAGCCAGGTGGCAGAGGGGAAAGAGATATTCCAAGACCCACCCTGGTGTTTAAAGCTTCTACTCAGAAGTGACCCACTTTACATCTGTGTAGTGAAAAATTTGGCTTTGCCCAACTGACATCTGACCTTTGCCCTTAGTTTATGGGAGGTAATCCATTTTCTACCTCTTAAGAGTGTCATAGTTTAGGACAGGGGCTAGCCACAGAACCTTAGGATAGAGCCAGCCACACCTGATAGGATGAGGTATGGCCATGCCACAAAGACCAGCCATGTGACTTAGGATAGGTGCTTTGGGTCGATCACATGGGCAATCAATCAATCATGCCTACATAATGGAACCCCAATACAAACTCTGAACACCAAAGCTCAGGCAAACTTTCCCGGTTGACAATACTCTGTGCATATTGTCATACAGTGATGTCAGTGACCTCCTGAGGACAACAGAAGTTTTGCATTTGGAAACTTCTCAGACTCTATACAGCTCTTCCTTTGTCTGATTTTTCATCTGTATATTTTTTCTGTTATGAGCCATAATCATGAGTACAATAGCTTTCCGTGAGTTCTGTGAGTCTTTCCAGCAAATTATCCAACATGAGAATGGTTTGGGAAATCCCTGAACTTGCAGGTGGTATCAGAGTGAGGGTGGTCTTGTGTGAATTCCTCTAACTTCGTAGTTAGACACTTCTTGCAGTTAGTGTTAGAAGTCTTGGGAGAATTGGCAGGTCATTCCCTCGAACTTTGCAGTTTGGTTAGCTCTATGTAACTTATATTTGTATTTCCTGAGCCAAAACAAATCCTAGACCACCCTTTCTGAATTCATTGAGGCAGGAATGTATAATCCTCACACAAGGAGGGTTTTCCCAAGGAAGAGAACTGCAAGGAAGAGCTGCAAATGTTTTAAACAATGATAAGATCTACCACAGTCATTCGGAATTAACAATTCAAAGGACTTGCACTAAGGTGGCATCAGAGTGATGACGAGGCAAGACTAGATATGATGGAACACAACCAAAATTAAGAAGATTTGATGATTGATTAAATGTAAGAGTAATGGGGTTAAAAGAAGAATCATTTTCACATTTATAGGTCATTGATAATATCATTCACTGAGAGGAACAGGACTGGAAATAAAAGGTTTAATACTGGACATGTTAAGTTTGAGGATAATCCAAGAAGAGGTGTTCAGTTAGATGACATTGATCTAGAGCTCAACAGAGAAATGATAGTTGGACTTAGAGATTTATAATTCATCTTCCTATGGAGAGCAGTTGAGTGAATGATATCACTATAGATTATCTAGAATATAAAATGGGGAGGGCTGAGGATGAAATCCCAGGGCAACGCTTTCCAGGATTTTTATGTCAGGGCATACAGACATAGATAGCGTTTGTGCAGCCCACTGGGGTAAACAGACAAGGCAGCTCAAGTCTGCAGGCAATGAGCCCTGGCTCTGGCTGCCACAAGAACTGAAGAGATCAATATTTCACAATGGTTGGAAAGCTCAGTCCTATGGAATATCTACATTTAGGCAGCTTAAAAATAGCAAAGGAAACTGAGGCATACCCACAAAGGAAGGAAATCAGGGAAAATACTATCAATGAAGGCCAGAAAAAGAAATAATTATTAAAATAAACTTCAGAGGGTGTGCATGAAAAGAAAACTTAAAGATATGACCCAGTTTTGGCAAAGAGTAAGTCACCAATGAACTAAGAGAAGGTTTTGTGGAGAGGTGGTATGGAATCAAGATTTTAAAGGGATGAGGAATAAAAGTGGTATGAAAACTTCAGACCACAAGTATATACAACTCTAGATTTGGGCTATGAAGGAAAAGAAAGACATTGTTAATAGCTAGAGTTTGTCTTCAGGTTTAGGGGGAGTGGTTTTAAGATGGCAAGACTTGAGCCTTTCTAAAAGCTGAAGAAAAAGAACCAATGGAAGGGGAAAAGTTTATAATAGTAAGAAAGGTGGGTGATTTATGAACAAAGATAGTCAGAGGATAGGACGCAGAGCCCAGACCAGCAGGAAGAAGGACAAATCTTGCCTTGAGGTATAAAGGAAGGAGGAGTCATTTGAGCAGATATGGTTAAGTCATGGGTGGTAGGTGGCAGCATGATAGACTATTTTCTGTCTGCAGTAACAGTTGCTTCTGTCTGCAGAGGACGGGAAGGCATAGGCAGGGCCAGGGCTTCAGGAAACGTTATGGGCAAAGGTGCACATAGTGTTTCAGAGCAACGCGCCATTAAACTGAGACTGTACAAAACATGATATAACAGACTCTTTCCTCGCACCAAGGAAAGAGTATCCATGCCCAAATGAAATAAACAGGGTTTACTCTCAGAAAATTGATCAGTCTACAAAAAAACCTATCTTTTTTTCCTCTATCACAAGGCTATTTTCTGATTTATCTCCTCCGTTTTCTGCCTCCCACATTCCATTCCAAACACACTGGCCTCCTTGTTTTTCCTTGAACATGATAAGCACACTTCTGACTCAGGGCCTTTGCACAGACTATTCTCTCAGTGTAAAATCCTTTTTGTCCATCTATTGGTGTGGCATCCTCCCTCAATTGCTTTATATCTACTAAAACCCCCATCTTCTAGAAGATTCCCTGTTCGATCGTTTCTAATAACATCCTTCTATTACTCTCTTGACCCCATCCTGTTTTATGTTTCTTCATAAGACTTATCCCCACTGATACATTTTTCATTTGATTATTTTCTTACTGTCTTTCCCTCCTCCAACCCCAACCCCAGTGCGAAGGGATCTAGTCTGTTGCGTAACCTATTGTACTTCAGTGTCTCGGAGAGCACCTGGCAAACACAGAGTGCTGGAGTTCTCCATATGTGCTGATTGAATTCCATCTCTTTTCCTACCCTGTGCCTTCCTCAGTAAAGGTTCCTCCCCCTTTTCCAGTGTCCATGCCTTTCAACTTCCCCTTCTTTCTATCAAATCAGGAGAGAATATGCTATTAGATAATTGTATTGTATTGCTTGAATTCTCTTCAGTGTGATGAATTCTGGCCAATGTATCTCCTTAAATAATCAATTCAGGACTCAAAGTTCTATTCCTCATTGTGGAGTAAAAGGGTTTGTTCTATAGTAAAATAAATTCCAGCATCATAAGCTAATGCCAGAAATATTTTTAAACATAGACATTTTAGGTTGGCTAAGGAATGGGGAGCCACTGGGGAAAGTCTCTCTCCGAGCTAACCCTGCCCTGTTACGTCCCATTTCAGATCCCTTTGGCCCCAGCCCCTTGTTCCAGCCACCGCTGCAGCAGCCAGCGTCACACAGGCACAGTGTGACAGAGCCTTGCCTCATGCCACCGTGGGCCTCTCGCCTCACAGCCAGGGCTTCCTTCTCTGCCCTGGCAGGCTCCACTGGGCATCCAGGAGTGTACAACCTGGATATTCGGTTTATACCCTGGAGATGAACTTCTGGACGAAGAGATATTGGAACCTGTGGATAAATCTTTCTCCTCCTTCTCCCCCTGCTGTGGAATTTTGCCTCAGCATAAATTGTACCTTCAGTCTTACCCACATGCATCTGATTTAGGTCATATTTACATAAGGCTTTGGACTTCAGACTTCAGAGTTGATGCTGGAATGAGTTAAGAGTTTAGGGGCTGTTGGGATGGAATAAATATATTTTGCATGTGAGAAGGACATAAATTTGGGGGTCCATGGAGGAATGCTATAGACTAAATTGTGTGCCCTCAAAACTCATGCGTCGAAACCCTAACCTCCAATGTGACCATATTGGGAGATAGGGCCTGCAAGGAAGTGATAAAGGTTAAAACCGATCATAAGGGGATAGGGCCCTAATCTGATAGGGCCTGTGCCCTCATAAGAGGAAAGGGAGACACCAGAGCGTTCTTCCCACCATGTGAGCACACAGCAAGGAGGCAGCCGGCTACACACCATGAAAAGGGCCTTCGCCACAGCTGAATCCTGTTGGTGCCCTGCTCTTAGACTTCTAGCCTCCAGAACTGCGAGAAAATAAATTTCTGTGGTTTAAGTCACCCATTCTATGGGATTTTGTTATGGCAGCTTGAGCTGACTAATACAGCCCCGAGCAAATTGTCCTGAAATGTACTTTACGTAATTTCTTGTACAATAGCCCCATGAGATCAAGCAGTCTCATCAAGAGGCAGCCAGATTGATGACACATCTCATTTTGGCTCTCTCCTTCCACGCTTCACTCTCCTTGGCCCTCACTTCTATTCTCTGTGATTGCACCTCCCACTATCATCAAGCTCTTCTCGCTGAGAAACTCAGGCTAAGACACCATCTATATGCCAATGACATTCAAATTTATGTCTAAAATCCAGACCTCTCTTCAGAACTCCAGATTTGTATATCCAACTGATACTCAACATTGCCATTTGGATGTCTAATAGACATCTCAAACTCAATATGTCCAAAACTGAACTCCTGATCTTCCCCCGAAAACTTTCTCCACCCACAGCCTCCCTCATCTCAATGCATAGCATCTTTCTACAGTTGCTGGGGCCAAAATCCTTGAAATTATCTTTAACTCCCCTCTTTCTCTCATATCTATGTCAAATACATCAGAAATCTTGTTGGCTTTGCCTTAAAATATGTCCAAAATCCAGTCACTTCTCTCTACCATCATCCTGATCTGAACCACCATCACCTATTGCCTGGATCGCCACAATAGTCTCTCCCATGGATTTCCCATTTCTACCTTTATTCCTACCCCTTACTGTTTATTTTTAAACACATGTCAAAGCATATGTTAATTATGTCATTTCTCTGCTCAAAATCCTGCAATCACTCCTCATTCTGTTCAGAGTAAAACCCAAAGTAAAATATTAACAAGGCTCTTCAAGATATGACTCCCAGGACAAGCAAGATAGAAAACATCTGTTCATATTGGGTTATTAGAGAAAGGCTCACTTATAAAGTGATATTTGAACAGAGACCTGAAGGCAATGAGGGGAAAGTGCCCCAGGCACAGGTCATCAAGTGCAAAGGTCCTGAGGCAGAATCTTGTATGTCTTTTACAAAAACACCAGGGCATCAGTGTGCTTAAACAGAAGGACTAGGGTGGAAAATATCGGGAAATGAAGCCAGTGCAGTATCAGGGAGCCAGATCACACAGACTCTATTATAGAATCTTGTAGGTCAATGGAAGGACTTTGACTTTTGCTCTGATTTGACACCTTTGGAAGGCTTTGAGCAATTGAGCAACATGATCCGATTTGGGATCTAAACAAATCACTCTGAGTGCTGCGTTGAGAATGAGACATGGAGGACAAACGTCAAAGCAGGGAGACTAGTTAGGAGACTGGTGCTACAATCCAGACAAAAGATGCTGACTTGAGCCCAGTGGATGTGGGTTAAAAATAATAATAATGTTCAGATTCCGAATTGATTTTCAGAAGGAACCAATGGAATTTGTGGGAAAGGCCATGTCTGCCTTGCTCACCGTGGTATCTTCGGTGCTAGCACATGTATGTGATCAGTCAAGCTGGGCACCTCTCTGTGCAGATTAGTTTTGTACAGGGTCAGTGTCAGCTTTACAAGTCCATGTTATCTTTCTGAAAATCCAGGCAACTTCCCTTCTTCTGTGGCATTCTGGCATTCTGCCATCTCCCTCATATTTTCTTTAACTTCTCTTGGATCATTTGTAGCACATCTGAGAAAACATCTAAACATCTACAAGTTTATATGTCTACAAGAAAACATTTTCGTTGCTCTAGATTGTCAAGAACTGAATTCCTTTAAATGTAGGTAATTTATCTTCCTTATTTATCTTGAACTTATGTTTACTCTTAATGAGGTTATTTACTTTTCCTGCTTGAGTTCAGAATAGAAACCATATGCAACACTGTCTATATTAACATGACTTTACTGTCTGCCCATTTACATTAATATTACTTTAATATTTCATGAAAGTTTTGCCAGGAAGTTTTCCAAGAAAATGAAGTTACGTTGTTTTTTGTTCCAAGAACTTTCTGAAAATCCATTTCTCCAAACAATGAACAACTCTACTACCCTCATCAAGTTAATCAAAGCCCCTTGTTCTGATGACAGATCGCCCTGCTAGACACATCATATGTTTATCATTCAAAACCCACACTGTCGTCAATTCAAAACAATTATGTCATGAGTTTTGTCCAGTCCCAATCAGGCCCCCATATTGAAATAACTGCATTATGGCAGAGTGTGGTGTCTCATGCCTATAATCCCAACACTTTGGGAGGCTGAGGCAGGAAGAACACTTGAGGCCAGGAGCTCAAGATCAGCCATGGCAACATAGTGAGACCCCATCTCTACAAAAAATTTAAAAATCAGCAAAGCATTGTGGTGCACATCTGTAGTCCTAGCTACCTGGGAAGCCCACATGGGAGGACCACTTAAACGCAGGAGTTGAAGGCTGCAGTGAGCTATGATCGGGCACAGCACTTCAGCCTGGGTAATAGAGCGAGACTCTGTCAAGGAAGGAGGGAAGAAAGGAAGTTGTTATTAAGAGTCTGGAATTTCTTTTAAAATTCCAGGAAGATGTGTGGACATGAGGATAAAAATTTACCTTCTAGAGCAAAGGTGGATGAACTTTTGCCATAAAGGGCCAGACAGTAAATAATTTTAGGCTTTTTGGGCCATACAGACTCCATCCCAACCACTCAACTCCACCACTGCAGTATGAAAGCTGCCATAAACAACAGCCATAGACAATATGTAAATGAATGGGTATAGCAGTGTTCCAATAAAACTTTATTTATGGACACTGAAATTTGAATTACACATAATTTTAATGTCACAAAATATTTTTATTTTGATATTTTTTGATCATTTAAAAATATGAAAACATTCTTAGCACATGGACTGTAAAAAACAAGTAGGGGCCCAGACTTTCTCACTGACTGTATATTCCTATGAACAATCCTAAAACCTAAACTTAGAAAGGTTATTCAATGAGTTCTGCTCTGGAGTAAGAAATTTGAGTAAGGTTCAATTAGATTATCATAGCTTCATACCTTGCCCTCCTAACATTTTTTTTATTAATTTCCCAGGCTGACTGAAGGAAGAGGGGCCCTGTCCCTCCCCTCTACGTGGAGCACTTCTACCCAACCATTTGGACCCTACGGATACCCTCTTCACCCTGTTCTTATTCGTTATCTCCCTGCTCATGTAAGAAAGTTAAAATGTGACCTATGATTTACCTAATTTAATTGTAAAGTTAGGCAAGTGGTTTTGAGGAAATAATTAATACCATGGGGGAAAAAATGTTCACAGTATGTTAAGATAAAGGTTCAGAAAACCACACCACATGTACAATATGATCCCAATAGGAAAGGTGTAGTCTTTTGTTGATTAATCCTTGAAGGTGGTTTAGATTTATCTAGATAGTTCTTAATCTTTTCAAAAGTTTAGTTATTTAAGAATAAAATACACTATGTTCTTCATTTAACTTCTAAATATCACCCAAACCCTTGAAGCTGATCTCTCTCCCTTGTGCATCTTCCACTTATTCTGATTTGTATCTCCTGACCTTAAATCCTGATCCTTAATTCTCAGCCTCCATCTAAAAATAGAATCTGTAACAAGAGCCACTGTAAATAACACGTTGTGGCTCTCAAAGCTGCTAGACTGTTCTGGAGAAGTAAGTCCTCGTTAAGAGAGACTTTTAAAATCACTTTGTCCTTGTCTGCCAGTGGCTTTATTATTTGGCGAAGTTACCTGATAATTAACACAGGTCTGACCAATTAGGCTAACATTAGTGTCACCTGATACTTGCTCTGAGTCCCAGCTTTTTCTATTTAGTGCAAATTAGAGCCTACTAATTAAATAAATTTGAACACCAATAGATAAAGCATGGAAAGAATTGATTCAAAAAATACTATATTCAGTGGATTTGTTAATGCTTCCTTCCCAAATTGATGTGAACACAAAAGGATGGGAAGGGCATTAAATTTAGCTATCCATATGATAATAAGTTAGAGAAGGTTAGAATTTGCAGAACTGGAGTAAAACTAAGCATCACACTCTACTACTTAATGGCCCCTAGTCCTATGGTCATTTCTTAGGTGATGTAAATATATTATAAACTCGACAGAGTTCAGATGCACTAACTCATTCCTTTTTCTGTGAATTAATTTCACATTCCCAGTGTTCTTGGGATGAGGTATCAGATAGAAGGGAGGGTCTGAGCATAAACTGTGACACCAGCATGAGGAGCTAGTTTTAAAGAACTATTAACATTCATTTGATGTGTTTTAGATAGTTGAATGGACAAAAGAAAATTTTTACCTAAAAACCTTTCCACATTCTCCCATGTAGTCTTTCTGTCTAGTATGAGAAACATCACCCTGGTTTATTTCCTATTGATTTTTTAATAGCCTACTAGTTCATTGGTCTCTCTAACTTTGGTCTTTTCTTCCATCTCATCCATCCTATGCATGATCATTCCATTCCCCTGCTCAAAAACCTTCATGGGCTCCCTACTGGCTACTGAATAATTTTTTTAAATAAATTCAAGGCTCTTCACCATTGGCCCCAACTTTTTCAGAATGATTTTCTACTATACTTTTATGCATAGCTCAAGCTTCACTCTTTCCCAGAATATGCCCTGACTTTTCTTCCCATTCTTTCTTCTGTATTTGTCTTACCCTGTAATAATAATAATAATAATAAATGGTAATAATAGCCACCATCTGTTGAGTCTTTATTGTATCCACAAAATTTTCTACTCACTTTACATACATTATCTCATTTTATCTTTATAACAACCTTATCAAAGTAGATATCCTCTCCCTATTTTACGGATGAGACTTAGAGAAGTTAAGCAACTTGCCTGTGATTACCTGTACCATATTAAGTGGGGGAATTAGGCTTCAAATCCAGGTCTCTGAATCATATGCCCATTCCCTTAACCAGTTTCTCTCTCATCTTACTCTATTCCAAACGTCTTCAACACTCACCTCCCACATTACCACACACACACATCAGGAAACTCTTTCCATTCTTCAGGGCCCACCTCAAATGCTACCTTACCTCCAGCATAAAGTCATTCCTTCTCTTATAGGTTCCTCACTCATCCAAAGCTCCAAAATACATCCTTTCTACCTAAGAATTCATATGTCCCCAGGTTGCAACAGGTCTGCTGATCTCAAAGTAAGATCACATTATTTAATACTAAAATTATAATGATTCTGAATCCTGTCCCATAAATCACAGTAAGTCTATTTTTCTACCAGGTTTTCTTCATATAATTTCTGGGAAACCCTGTGGAATATTCATATGCTCCAAAATCTATCTTATGACCTCCCCCTATCACCCATGTTCTGAAATACTACTATATCAGAACTTCCTGTACTGATGTGTTTCAAGATTAGAAACCAGTTTTCTTTATTGACCATTAACTCCCCCAAAAAGCCCACTAGAAAAGCCTGTTGAATGAGCAAAGCCAAATTTGTTAGACTTACTGCTGTAAAGAATACAGAGACGTAGTAATGTCTCAAACGAGGTAGATGAGAAGAAGATACTTATACTTCAGCAGTCCCCAACCTTTTTGGCACCAGGGACCGGTTTCATAGAAGACAATTTTTCCACAGGGTGGGGGCAGGGGGTGGAGCTCAGGTGGTGATGAGAGTGATGGGGAGATGAGGAGTGGCTATAAATACGTTTGAGCCATTCACCTGCTGTGCACCCCCACCCACCCCTCGGTTCCTAAGTTTCATGGAAGACAATTTTTCCACGGGGGAGTTGGGATGGGAGGTGGGCCCTAACAAGCCACCAACCGGTACTGGTAAACAACCTGGGGATTGGGAACTGCAGACTTACAGGATTCTGGAATCTGGTTTAAGGAGTCTTTCAAGGTAGAGAACTACTTGAGACAGGACAAAGTTTGTGACAAAATAGAATTGGTGAATGCAACAACACCCATGTCTTGAAGCAAGTGGTGAAAAATATTGTCTGGTAAGTGAAGTGTTGCCTAGATAAGGACTCTATCATCCTGATAGAACTGTTTCCCCAGATGACCAAATGCTTTGCTCAGATAATTAATTTGCAAGAATTTCCAAAAGCAAACAGTAAAGTTATTTACTGGTTTACAGTTTTATCCTGCTGAGAAAGAATTTCCTAGAAATAACAGGTCATACTGACATAAGTTGTCTCAGTTCTCAACTTCTCACCACTTCTTAAATCACAAAGCTCAGACTACGATGTATAACGAGACTTTATTGAATTTTTGTGGGATAATGGAGATACAATGCAGAAAGCCCCCTTTTTTGCTGCTAATAACAGTTACTCTTGGAGCTCACAGACCATAAAGCCAACTGCAAGTCACTGTTCCACCCCCAGAATAAAACATAGAATGAAAAGAATGCAACGATGGAAACTGAAGGCTAATGGCCAAGATAGTAGATTGGGGGGTAACTAAAGGGAAACCATCAATTTTAGGGCATCAATACTGGGTTGCCGCAGTATTAGGTTGTTCATGGTTTTGCTACTGTTTTTTTTCTGTTTAAAGCTCTTTGATAGCATCTCCCAAGTGAAGTCTCAAGGTTCCTGTTCATTTACATGTGAAGCCCCAGCAGGCTGAAAGGGGATATTGAGATTGTCTCCCCTACTCAAGGTGTACTGATTTTAGAACTCCAATTGTAATTATGAGGCAACTCCCATACCTCCTTTCACTCTCAGCCTCGTGCATGTACCTCAATGCACTACCTTTTAAATTTGCCCACTGAAGCATCCCTATTGGCAGAGAGAACATTTTACCTTAGTACTGTTAATATTACTAATTCAGGGAAAAGAGCCATGTTTAAACTCAGGTTACTGAAAATCAACCTCATCACCATTCAAATTTGAGAGATACATCTGTATGTTGATCAGTTTATTTGTTATTACTCTAAAAGATTAAGATGTTATTACAACCGCTGACACATTAATTGTCCCCTAAAACAGAGTTTGAAAGAATCTGATATGGAAGGATTTCCCTTTAGTCCTTCTATGGTTGAAGTTCAACATCAGCTTGTTTTTATTTTTTTGATTTTTATTTTACTTTATCTCCCACTGCCATAAACACACACACACACACACACACACAAGTCAGTCTAACTGAAAAGTCAACTAAGTGAAACCTCCCCATGCAGCAGCCCAGACAGGCAACCCCTTTCACCCTGTTCCTCCCAGCACATCCTCAGGGGCACACAAAGAGGTGAGCAAGATGAGGATGAGGAAGACTTAGAGGGGAAAGGGAACCTGAGTCCTACTCCCTGGGGGCCATGTACTCAGAGACCCTCAAAAGCCCTCCAAACCGTTAAATCAGACCCAGCCTCGTGTTTCAGGGTGTAATGAAGGCTGCAGAAGTAATAGAAACATACTTACCTCTGTCAAAACTAATCTGTTAATAGGAAAGTTTGTGGCAAGCACTGGGTAGCTCATCTCTGTGAGGAAGCTGGTTTCCTATTTAGAGAAAATGGAGCTGTGGTTCTTAAGCAGAGAGGTGCCTATTGTGTGGGTAATTACAAGGAGGCCTGGCTGACCTGGCAATGAGGTAGTGTAGCTAAATACCTGAAGGCGAGGGGAGCGCCTGAAATGAAAGCAAAGGCCCCATCTGTCAGGCTGTAATGATTGTGCTATTTGGAGGCAGAAAGGTTTGTCTGGAGCAGCTGGTTTCTCTCCAAGTGACCTTTTAGCATTTCTGCTTTTGCCGTCTGACAGATGTGTCAACTCAATAATTTCAAAAGCCCCTGAGTAAATAACCAATTGTGAGCAAGGATGACCCAAAGCGATGGCAAAATGGCCGCACGCGGCACATTATGGAGCATAATACCGAGCGGCGGAACCAGGGACATTATCAGAAGGAAAAAACATTTTAGTCTTTATTTTGGACTAAATGGCTTTCCCACCCACACACGAGTTGTTCTTGAAGCGGGGAAGAAAAGGGAAGTGTGGCTGAGCGGCAGGCCGGTGCAGGGGCGCAGCCCTGGGAGCCCGCGTGGCCCAGCGGCCGCAGGTGGCGCAGCGCTCGGGTCCTGCGCTCGCCGGCGCGGCGGCGGGGAGGAGGGACGCAAGGCCACAGCCGATGGGCTTTGTGGATGACTGCAGCCGGGCCAGGGCTGAGGGAGTTTAAAGTCTTGCCGAGTTCGCACTGACCAGGCGGGCGCAGCCGCGCTGCTTTTACCAGGGAACCAAGGGGGCAGGGGCTCAGAGGCCGAAGCCACCAGCGTCCTTGCGGCAGGGGCCCAGCTCAGGGAGGAAGCCTGGCTATGACTCCCGCAGGGCAAACCAAGCTCCCTAGAATGGAAACCTGATTTATTCAGCGCATTTACTGGGGGCCGCGGGGTGGGGGAGGAGGGGGGTGGTGGATCTTCTTAAACCCTTAATAGCTCCCCACTGGAAACCCCATCAAACTAAGGTGGTGAGAGCTCCGCCCAGCCACTGAGCACACCAGGGCCCCTGCGTCAGAGGAGGATGCTTCCGGAATGGCATTTTCTGAATCATGGATGTCCAAATGCTCTTTCAATTATCCTGAGTTGAAAAAGTATAAGGATTTTCTCCTTTTAACCCCCATTTTTAAATGAGTTACAATAAATTTACAGTAAACTGAATATTAACCTTCAAGGGCAAATCTTCCATACCTTGATGCCAGTCTTCCCAGAGACAAACCATTATTAGGAGAGAGAGAATGTAGACACAAGGGAGTGTGGTGTGGTGGAGCCAGCTCATACCAATTTGTGAGAGTCAATGTCAGATTTTAAGGAATTTTGCACACTGGTTTTTAAACTGTTAGTAGTTTTGAAATTGGTCATAGTGGTAGTATTAATGTTTACACCACGGCAATCAGCAAACACTATAAATCAGGGCTTTTTGCCTCCCTCCCTTCCCCCCGCCCCAGAGAGCTGGTTGTTACGCATTTACCAGCACACCACTAACACGAATGAATCTGAGCATTAGAATACTTCCATTTGGCCATGAGTTCTAGCTTCCTCTCTCCTTCACCAAATTTATATTGCAGATTCTACACTTAATTAATGGCAAACCTGAGACTGATCAATGACATATTTGAAATTTGAAGAACATTTGAGAACGTTGAATAATTATGATTAAAAAAAAAGCATTGGCTATACTTTAAACTAAAAACACCGCATACTAACATGCAAAGGATTCCATGTTTGGGCCTTACTTTCATAACCTTAGTTTGACTGCTGCCCCAAATAAAACTTCCAGTCAATCCTGGCTGATGTTGTCCAATAACATGCCCATAATATTCCATACTCATTCCTGACATCAAGCCCTTGCTCATTTATGTGTTACCTGTCAGAACGGCATGTCCTTGTCCTACCGCCTACCTAATCCCATGCATTCTTTAAAGTCCCACTCTCCTCTCACAATTCTAGTCCACGATTTATTTCCTTTTTCCTAGAACTTCCATGGCATTTTTTGCTTCTACCTCTCACTTTGGCTCTTAACCATATAGTACACTACCTTGCAGTTTTACTTTGATCTTTTCCATGTGTATGCCTTGCCTACTCAAATACAGCATAACCTCTTGGTGAGCAAGGACTTTGTATGACAGAAGATAGTACATATCTTCCTCAGCCCCTGGCACAACTCTATTTATACACATAATAAGTGTTTAAGACAGTGGTTCTCAACTCTCTGAATATAGAATCTCTGAGGGAGTTTCAGTAGGTCCTTCCACCCAGGCCTCAACACTCAGAGATTCTGACTGAGTTGGTTCTGATTACATTGTCTTATAAAAGTTCCCAAATAGTTAGAAATCTACCTACTTCACTGCTACTCAGTTCAGAATCTCTGGGTAAGTCTAACATGCAGCTATGGTTGAGAACCAAGACTTAAAAATATATAGATGGATGGAAGGAAATAAAACTAAATCATATGAAATAGACAATTGTTTTATTAGTACCTTTTTTTTTTTTTAACCAAGGTAGATTCACAGCTAAGTAAAATACTCTACTATGGCCTTTAACACTCTGTATTTGACCATGAGCTCCTTAAAGACAGGGAATAAGTCATGTTTGTAGCGACGTCCTATCTATTGCAATGGCTGGAATCAAATAGGTCGTGGATACCTATAATGATCGCTGTTTCATGTCTATTTATTAAAATTCCTCCTGCCCCACCAACTTGCTGGTAAAACCTTCCAGACCTCAGTTTAGATAAGACCAAAATAAAAATGTTGTTGTATTTTAAGAGATTGTGTTTTTAATAAGAAGACACGGGAATAGATGAGTCAATTTAAATATAATAAAAGAAAGAAAGAAAGCAGAACATTCTCTTTCTGGTTTGCTTCAATTTCTCCTCCATGAAGGAGACTGATATTGAGACTACAAAGGAGAGATGAAAATCTTAGTAGGGAAGATTGTAAGAGAGTATCTAGCATCTTTAAAATGTGTTCAAGTCCAGATGCATTACATCTAAGACAATTAAAACAATTTGCAGCTGTTATTGCAGCTGCTCCTGTCCTGGGAAAAAAAAATCAGAGGGAATGGGAAAATTGCCAGAAGATCAGAGCTAAGCAAATGCCTTAGATTTCAAAAAGGGGGATTTCATAATCTAAAGCCTGATGAGTTTGACTTTCATACCAGCAACATTCTAAAATTCTTGACTCAGTTATTTGTATGCACTCAGTAGGGAGAGAGACAGTCATCAAAGACCAGCATAAATTCACCAAAAATAATTCATGACAAATTATTTGGAAATAGAAAGAATATTACAGGCAAATTTCATTCAAACACCAGTCAGGATTGATTCAAAAAAGAAATGCACTGAGTCTCTCTTATGTACTGTTTACCATAATAGGCTTTGGGAAAAAATGCCCCAAAAGCCAGTCATTGCCCTCAGGGGTATTTAAGTCTAGTGGGAATAATAGAAAAGAAAACAAGGTCACTCTTCATGGAGTTAGACATCAGTGTAATGAAAGAAAGATGAACGGAAACTCTTAGATGAGGGGCAAACATTCCAGACAGAAAAAAGGAAAGTAATATGGAGATACCTCAAAGAGCCACAAGTAGAACTACCATTTGATCCAGCAATGCCACTACTGGACATCTACCCGAAGGAAAAAAAGACATTCTATAAAAAAGACATCTGCACTCAAATGTTTATAGCAGCACAATTCACAATTGTTGTGGAAACAACCCAAGTGCCCATCAATACATGAGTGAATTAAGAAAATGTGGTATATGTATACCATGGAGTACTACTCAGCCACAAAAAACAATAGTGAACTAGCACCTCTTGTATCATCCTGGATAGAGCTGGAGCCCATTCACTGAAGTGAAGTATCACAAGAATGGAAAAACAAGTACCACATATACTCACCATCAAATTGATACAAATTGATCAACACTTATGTGCACATATGGAAGTAACATTCATTGGGTATCGGGCAGGTGGGAGGGGGGAGAAGGCGATGGGTGTATCCACACTTAATGGGTGTGGTGCACACTATGGATGAGCACACTTATAGCTCTGACTCAGGTGGTGCAAAGGGAATACGTGTAACCTAGATGTTTGTACCCCCATAATATTCTAAAATTTTTTAAAAAAAAATGAAAAAAAAAGACAACCGGAGGTGAAAGACTTCAAGCTGACAAAGAGTGAGGTAGCTTAGGAAGCTGTAGGTAGTTCAGGAAGACTGAAGCATAGAATTCAAAGTGGAGAGTGAGGAATGAGGAGAGAAAGGTAGGCGAAACAGGAAAGAGTCAGATCTGAAAGCTATGTTAAGGAGTTGGACTTTATTCTGAGAGTAATGGAGAACCTTTGAAGTATTTTGAAGTATTTTAAGCCACAAAATGCACATTGATTTCACCAAGTCATTTGACAGTCTCTTATGATATTATTGTGATGGAGAACTACAAACTGAGTAGCAATGAAGTAGGTCAATTTGTAACTATTTGGAAAATTGTCCCATAAAATGTCAATGCATAAAATTGTTAGCAAGTAGAAAGAGCTCTGTTGGCATTTTTCTGGGCCCTTTGCTTGATTCTATTTTATTCAATGTATTTATCAAGAACTGGGGCAGTCCTTTTACAGACCACAAAAAGCTGGGAGGAAGGCAAATGTATTATTGTTCAGTATTATCACAATTCAGAAAGCTCTCAACAGGCTGGGGTGAAGGGCCTAAGCCAGCAAGATAAAATTTGAACCTGCATTTATGCTTAAAAAATAATCTATTATAGGAGATTAAAATGGAGAATCCCCACTTTGTGGCAACTCATATGAAATAATAAATTCAAAGGTCAAAAAACTATTATGTAAGAGAGTCGTGTGACCCCCTGAATAGGAGGAAAAAACCAGACTGTGTTGGTGGTATCACTGTGTTTGGTTCAAGGTGGCAATGACTCCACTAAACCCCACCAGCTCACATTTAGAGAACTGTATCCAGTTCTAAGTTCAGATATCCGGTGTCCAAATATTTGAAGACTTAGAAGTTATATAATATTTTTTTAAATGTTAAAAAGATATAACTGAAAAAGGATAGAGGCCTTTAATTTTGAAAAGAGTGACTCCAGGGGATTGAAATAGGACCACCGAGTGAAAGCTCTATATAAGAAAGAAATTTTTAGAAAAAATAATTTTTGGGGTTGGGAGAATTGACTATAGGGTGCTAAATGACAGTGAATTTAGAATTTGTGAATGGCATGCAGCGTGTGAACTTCCTACCACTGGAGATGTCTGCACCATCTCTTGGAGATGTTCACTAAAGATGAGCATGTCTAGTATTCACACGAGATACTGGAAATGTGCATCTAATTTGTTGGGGATATTATAAATGAAATTTTTATACTGGAAGAGAGGTCTGGCTTTTCCCACTCTGAGATTCTATTACAAAAGTCATCATAACCACACCTGCCTCTACATCACTGAAGGACTTAAAGGAGAATGACTTCACTCCTCATCAATTTTTCCACTTTAGATTCATCCTGGCCTTCTTTAATGCAGAATTTATCCTACCGTTTCAGGAATTGATTCTTCCTTTTATTGGCCATTTTTTTAAAGGATCCCAAACATCTCTTCATCACTTTTTATGTTTTCTTAAAACTTCTGGCACCTCCATTATGACAGATGTTGTAGCATAAATAACCAAAGATATCAAAGCTTTTTGGATGAGTTTCTACTAAGGAATTCTGACATAGGATCCAGTAGTCCCTTTTCGTTGATCTTCCTAGTCACAAACCGTGAGTAGCCTTCTCTTCATATGACCACACCACTGTATCATAAACATTCAAGAAACAAGTCTAAAGTGATCTTCCATTCACCTCTGACCTCTCACATGGAGGGCAAGTTCAAACATAGCCACTGGCATCCTTCATACCTTTCCCGCAACCACCCCCCTCCCACAACCCAGCCCCACTACTCCAAACCATACTCTTGCCACTTCTACAGCCTGTCACCTCCAAACTCCTCATTGTTTGGAAACTGTTACTTTTGGCTCTGAGGATGACTTTGGGATTCCATTGTGCTACGGACTACAGTCTTCAACCACTGGCCTCTTGCCCTCCTCCTTCTGTTTCCTTGCTTGTACTCCATGTTCTCCCAAGAACGTTTACTGAATAATGCTGTATCTAGTCTACCCACAGCTGTGTTCTGTCAAATTGTTAATGTTTTTATAAAATCCCCAAATTGGTCCCAACTCAGATCACAACAGACTTTTCTTTCCATCATTACAATACTCTTAAACTCTTCTCTTTGAAATCTTAATTTACAACTCCCCCGACACACACACACGTAATACTGCAAATTCATTGAAGAAAAACTGGTTTCTTCAAAAAGAAAATAGTGTTTGTTCCTTCTATTTGTTCTTTTTCAATTTACTCCTCAATCTATGGCAATCTGGGTTTCTGCCATGACTGTTCCACTAAAGTGGCTCCCACAATGGTCAGTAACATCCTACCAGTTGACAAATACAATGGACTGTTCCAGTTCAATTATTACTTTATCTCCCTGCAGCATTTGTCATTGTTGACTGTTCCCTTCCTTTTGAAATTCTCTTCTGCCTTTAGCTTCAAGATTTTCCTCATGACTGACTGATTCTTCTTTTTGAGTTTCCTTGTCTCTCTCCACCAGCCATTTAAAAATTGATCTTTACCGAGATTTGACTCTCAGAGCTTTACTTATCTCACTCCTCAAGCGCTCCCTTGAGTAATCTCATCTACACACAAACTTCAACTAACACAGATGATGACGTATGACCTCTAGGCTCACATCTGTGCTTGCACATGCTGTAAAGCTTATAACTTCAAAATGACCAAAACTCACTTCATCAGTTTCCCTGTCCTCAACCCCTCAAAAACACTGAAGAGAAAAATCCTTTCATAAACCTAAATTATCTGTTTTTTTAAAATTTAGCTTCACCTTTCTACCCCCACTTTGATTCTGACAATGAATGAGATGCAAAATAATAGAATATTATGTACATACTTAGCAACTAGAGACTAGAAACTCTGTTCTCAAAAAGTGATCAAAAATCAGGCTAGTGGGTTTTGTTTTAGATTCTGACTATTATTTTAAAATGAATTAGAAAGGTAGCTATAATTATGTGCAGTTGCCAATCAATAATTGTACTTTTTCGACAAGCAAAAACCCAGACTCTGGATTGGAACAGACACACAAAATTCTGGAAATTCAGATGTTCTGTTTGGGAAGGGATTTTGTGAACAAGTTTTACACTCTGAAGCTCACTAAATTCTCCCTTCTATTTTGGCAGTCTTACGTGACAAAAAAATATAAGCTGCTATGTTTCAAGAAAAAAAGAATCTTTAAAATTGTCCTATTGCTTTTTCTGTAAACACAGGTGAATTTGTCATTTGAAGTACTCTTCTTCCTTTGATGAGTGAGGCTAAAAGTCTTCACTCAGAAGGTCAGAGTCTTTTCTCTGCTGTGAATCCTCAGATGCAGGCTGCTGTCACCGAAATGAAGTCATAAAACAGAAATCCCAAACCAAGACTGCATAAGCCAAAGTATCACACACCTCAGCATATGTATAGGATACAAACCTATTATTTCACACCTGGTGCTATGTCAGTGGAGATTCTAGAAGCACAGAATTAAACAGTTATTTTGACAAAGCATTATTATTTGTTGGCATTCGGTACATTTGCTTGAAATTCTAACAACTTCCCTGTATTAAATATCCACCCACCTAATATTTTTCCTCTATATGAAATCTTATAATAGCAAATCTGTAATTACATTTCCTATTTTCATTTTTTTTCCCCAGGAACACTGCTGGCTTCTACTGTATAAGAACTATAGTGCATCTATCTCCATTAGCATTGTCACACGGGTTTTATAAAATCATATTACAAAATGTGGGTCAGTGATCACTGAGTCATGTAATTTATCAAGACAATACCCAGATGCACTGTTTGACATTCGTTTTGCGGGGATGCAATCTACTGGTATAAACAACTCTGCAATGCCTACCATTCTTCAGAAGCAAAGGCCATTTACGACTAGGGGGAAAAATCAATATCCTGAGTTCCACTCACTATCAAATATTTAATGTCCCAATGTTTTATAAGATAATATATCAGTGAAAGCTGACAGGACACTTTCATTCGATAATACATCATCTCTTCAGCTTGACCCTCTAATCGTGTCTCCAAATTCAGACTTTTAAAGCCAAAAAGGATTTTGTCTCTTAGCCTAGCCCCCTGATTTTACTAAGAGGATGCTGAAGTCCATAGTGCAAGTATAATACTGAAGTACAAGTAACTTGCCCAGCAGTTGGTGATAAAATCTAGATCTAAAGTTTCCCTGGTCACAAATGCAGTAAGCACCATGTTTGGCTCTTTTCAAATTTTGCATATTTCATTATGTTTCTCTGTTTTCTTCAACACACTATTAGGATAGAATTAATTATCTAATGTCTACGTTACATTTAATTAAATCACCATTTTTTAGTACCTGCTCTATATTAGGCACTAAAATAGATATTGGAAATAATAGAGGTGATTCTCCCCCTAGGTACCAGCAAAGCAGGACTTTTAAGAGCAATGGGAGATAAGATACAAATGCTCCCCTATTACCGTTCAGACAGTTTCTTCTCACTCTTATTCACTGGCATCTCTTCCTCTGCTGCCCCTTAAAACTTGCTTCTCTCCTTGCCCATTTTTTCTTGTGACACTTATGGATTATGTTGCAATTAACTCAAACGTGCCTTTTTCTCACTCTTCTGTTTTCCTTTCATTCATTTCTCTCCACCTCTCACCCTTCTCCGAATGGAGGGATTGTCCTCATGATTTTCTTGCTCATAAGATCTTGGCTGTGAACTCCCCTGATTACGCCAAAGTGTACGTCTCCTGAGTCCTGGTCCTCTGTCACTGGGTGTCTACTACATCTCCATTGAGTGTGTCACAGGTTCCTTAAGCTCAGTACCTCCCTAAGTGAACATATCACCTACAACCCCTTTTTGGGGTCCTTCCTGGAAGTAGCAGTCATAACTCCATCATGCAAGTGCCCGATTTAATCTGTCAATTAAAGTGCCTGTCTCTCCTACTACAGTGTTAAACACCTGGGAGGCAGGTTCCATGCCTTTTCATCTAGGTAGCCTCAGCACTCACCACTTTTCTTAGGACCTAGTGGATATATAATAAATATCATGAAATGAATACATAAAACCACCACCTACATGTCACCCAAACCAAAATCCTGAGTAGTCTTAGAAGACACATTCTATATCTAATTACCTAATAAGTTCTATGCATTTTATGCTCTGAAATCTCTCCCCAAACTATAACTTTCTCTTGAGCAAAACACTGCCCTGGTTCTAAGTTCAATTATTTCTCACTGAGCCTATTGTCACATACCATAAATGTTCTTGCTGCTTCCAGTGTAACCCTTTCCCATTCAATCTTACATATAGAATGTTACTAAAATCCAATCCATAATCTACTTCTTTGCTTAAAATATTTCTGTGCCCCCGTTGCTCAGGGGAAGGAGTATAATGTATAGCACCTGTCTTGATCCTTCTCCTGCCCACTCATTCACCTCTTGCTCTTTCCCAGCCTTGCAACTCAGTCTATCCACACCACACTTCTCACATTTCCCTTTGTAAGTGCTGCTCCCTTGCCCACAATGCTCTTAGCCCAGCTTCCCCTGACAAACGTCTACTTCAGTCTTCAGCTAAAAGTTTATCTTTTGATTTCCTCCAAGCATATTTCAAAGGTCCTTCTTGACAGTCCCAATTGTGCCTTATACATACTTCCATTACAGCAATTGTGACATTGAAATTCCTGTGTGGACGGCTTTCTTCCTGCCGGACGATGAGTTACTTGAGGGCAGGGACTGAGTCTTTTCTACTTTGTATTCTCAGTGCTTAACAAATCTCCTGACACACAGAATGTGTTCAGTAAATAATAATGATTATCATGTAACAATTCACACAGCCCATGCAGAGCCCTGAAGTCTTTAAATTTCCCCATGTATGTTTTATTTTTTTTTCAAGGTTCTACAACTGTCAGTCCTCAAGTATGTTTTAAATCAAGACTTCACTTTATGTTATTTTGTCCACTTTAGTGTTGTTACTAAAGGCAATTTATGCCTCAAAGATGTATAGTAGACTGAACAAATAGCGGGCAGTGGAAATGGTCAAAAGATAGGACCGTGGTACACACTCAGTTCTATCTCTCCATTTGGAGAAGGGTGAGAGGTGGAGAAAAATACAATGAAAGGAAAGCAAAAGAGTGAGAAAAAGGCATATTTGAGTTAATTGCAACATAATCCACTCCTCCTCATCTCTCCCATGTGACCTTCATCATCTCTATGGTCTCTTTAATGTCCTCTAAGTTGTCTCCTTTCCTTCAGGGGCCACAGATAAACCAAATCTATAGATAATCTCCAAAACTTCTTTTTAACAAACGGTTTCAATGTTCTGCTCTCCAAGTTGTAAGAGTGGCTAATAGGGAGCCTGAAACAACGCTTAGAACTTGGTCTCTGTTATTCCTCCCTGACCCATCACCTTCGGGCATGAGTTCCAAGCCAGCAATGAAACTTCAACAACCTATGTCCTCAGACCTTGACCCATGAAGGGAGGTGCTGGTGGGATACAAATGTCAAAGTTTTGCATCTCAAAATTACTTTTACAAAATGAGGTCTACATTGATGCTGCATGATAAAAACAATGGGCCTGTTTTGAGACTGAGAGACATGCACAGCAACATTGTGCATGGTAAAAATCCTTCATGAGTCACAAACAAGCTGTATGTCTGATACTTCTAAAAGCCAACAGTGTAAATATGATGTGGTCCAATTTCAAGCTGAAGAATGTAAATCACTTTCCAAGGTACTTTTCATGGCCTGCATGGGGACTTAGAGGATTTGCGCAGACAAATCGGAGGCGCAACGCAGCGGTCTGGACGAGATGTGTGTACTCTGCATCTGTCACGTGGTAAGATGAGTTTCCCAGGCTGACACCCCTGCTCTGATCCTCTTAAAAAAGTGGCATACAAATAATCTAAGGTGGACTTCAACAAATACTGCAGTCAGCCACAATAGTGAATGTTTAACCAAGTTGTCAACTAGATAATTCATTTGCCTATCTCCTCTGAGGACTGTACTAAAGATGCTTTCCACTTGAGGTGAACATTGTGTCATGTCAAAAGGTGGGGAGACTCCCTAGCTCTAATTCCTAGATGGCTTCAACTATAACCCAAACCACTAAACGAGAGATTTCATTAATGCATTGTTGGTTATATTCATTGGATTGTTTTTCTCTTAAACATAAATTGAGACCACAGAGAAAAAGGCAGTTCTATTCCCTGTTGTTTTCTCTTCATCAGATGCAGGACCAAACAACTGGCTCCATCCCTAGAGACCCAGGCAAGCATGGCTCTCAACCCACAGTTCTTTCCATGACTCTTACTGAGATATGGATGTCTCCAGGGAGAAGCTGTTGGATGTGAGTGAGGTTTGTGTTCCTTCCTCAGGAGTGTCACTGCTCCTCTCCTGAGACTGTCCTGCTTTGGCCACATCTGCCTTAGAGCTCTGCTCAGCCCTCTCTGTTACTAAGGCATCACCCTGGAGTATTGTTCTGACACACAAACTGCCCAAACCCAAACACAAGCTCAATGTACTTGAATGTTTCTTAGAAAAATACCTGAGCCTCGAAGGTGGAGAGATGTGCCCAAAGATGAATGAGCTTTACAGACCAAAGCTGTCATCAAAACCCCCAAAACTATAATGCTAGGGCCTGCCTCAGTTGTTAATGTCCGAAAGTACATTGAAATAAAAAGAAAGAAATAAAAATCAATATACTTTCTTGTTATGGTCTTCGGAACAGCAGTCAGGGAAGTAAAGAACATTCAGTATGGATCTAGGTGGGCTTCAGGTCTTACAGACACGTGATATTAAAGACAAAGTCATGAAATAAAAACAATAATGGTTTGAAGACTGTTTTTGAGGAATAAAGCTAAAGCACTTTCTCAATATTCAACAAACATATGTAAAGTACTGTTTATATATAGCTGCATCCAGACTGCATGTGAAGCACAATGCCGGACCCTCCGCAATACACTGGTGAACAAGCAGCTCTGGTAGCAAAGACAGATAATAAAACAAGCAAATAGAGAATGACAAAAGTTATGATAGAAAAAAATGTGGAGTGCTGTGGCCTCAGGGGGCCTAAACTAAGTGTAAAAGATCTTTCTGGAAAAGTCATAAGATCTAAAGAATTTTAACTAAAGCTTCCTGTGAGAGCTGCATTTTCAAGTTTTAGTATGCACGGCTGGATAAATTTATGTCTTCAACAGGAAAAAAATTTTAATATTTTTCAGAGATGAAAAAGAAATTCAACCAGAGACCACACAGTTTTAAGGAAGAGAGGGTCAGTGTCCACCCAGTCAGTGTTAAAACTGCACAGCAACCCTTCTCCTCATACCCTCTCTGTGGCACCCAGCCGCCACTGGGCAGCAGCCTCCCATCCTCCTGGGAGATTCTCAATCTCTCTCTCTCTCTTTTCTCTCTCTATCACACACACACACACAAATACACAAATTAAAATTAGTCACTGCCATAAAATGACTGGGGACACTGGTCATAGGCATGCTGCCAAAAGAGCTACATTTCCCAATTCTCGACAAATACTAGGGCTACTTCAACTACCATCTCTCCATCGTCCTGCCTCAGACGAAGGTCAGAGCCTAATAGGTACAAATAGAAGGGTCGGGGTGCTGGCATTGCTTTGGGAGCTGCCACTGCCTAGGGGGAGCTGGCAATACAGAAAGATGAGTCCCAATACTAAAGCAGAAGACATTCAACTGTGGCCCCTTCTGCCACGTTTTCATGCAAACCCCACTCTCCAGCATTCATTTTACTCACCTGCACAGAGGACTTGGATTTCAGGCCAGGTTTGATGAGTACATATGAAACTTGAAGGCTAAACTCTCATACATATTGCAATATCAGTTTTCTCATATTAGTAGAAGCAAAATATCAAATTGTGTGTATTAGATAAGGTTATAATAGGAGAGTTATTAATTATTTGGAAAATTGCTTTTTGGTAATTATTGTTGTTTCATGGGCCCTCTCAATCATAGGGGAAAATCAGGGATAAAATTCACTGGATAGGAGAAGGACAAAATTATTAAGGTTAGTAGATATAAAATCACTTAAATCTGAAAGAACACAGGTCAGTGAGACTTTATGAAAAAGACATGAACTAGGGAGAAGCTGCAGGCAGAACTACGGAGAATGTTTCATTCTTGTGACCACAAATGAAAGTCAGTGTCAGTGTTCAAGGTTGATCAAGTGAAGGAGAAGCTCCAATAAGACCTGGACAACCCCTGCCCCACTCAAGTTTGCCTGAGAAAGCAGGATCCTGCCCCTGTGCTGGTGATATTATTGTAATGAAAAAAAATTATAAACATTTGAAATAAATAGTAATTATAGCCAAAGCAACACAGATTTTGGTTTTCTCCATATTAAGGGAAGTTCTAAGGAGACACTTTGGAAGGAATTTTGTGATAAACAAAGAATGAGATCAATAAGGAAAAGAATTGGAATTCCATATTCCAGAGCTTCTGAGCTAGGTCAGTGTAGATTATAAATCACATAATTTCATGTGCTTGAATTCCTGCCTACTGTCCTCCAACAGTACTGCTGCTAGGAAGGAGTCTTGAAAGAGTGGAGGGTGGCAGAAAACTCATTTTCCTGATACCTTGTAAACCGTGGATTAGGATGGCGGCAACCATGGCAGTCTGCTGCGTGACCAGTTCTCCCTGCTCTTATGTCAACAGCTACTGCTGTAATGGTGGCTTTCTTTTATTGAGAATTTGCTAAGTGCCAGACAGGAGACAAGTTTTATTGTGTCTATTTTCAGATGAGGAAAGTGAAATTAAGCAGCTTGACCAAATCTACTCTAAACAGTAGACTTAGGGGCAGCATTAAGACCCAAGCCTGTGACCACAAAGCTTATGTTCTCATACTCTGTACTACTGGCATCTATTAATATATTAATACATCCATTAATGTTGCTGCCTTAATTCCCTTATATCTTAGAAGACCTAGACTACTGATTACCAAAATGTGGAGTAAGACAATCCACTGTTTGGAGGAAATAAAGTAGTAGAATTGCTTTAGAAAATATCAGAACATCGTTTTCCGTTCATTTTCAATCAAAAAAATAGAAATTATTATTCCAATATTTAATATACAGGTTAATGCCAATATTGTTTTGCCAGTATTTAATATACAGGTTGAGCCAGGTGCATGAGTCAGTCTGGTTGCTGGACACTTGAATACAGTGTGTTTACATCCTGGAAGAAGGAAACGTTCGCTCACTTGAGCAATTTACAGTACAGCCCCCACCTTGTTCTTTGATTTTGATATATTGCAGCATGCTGTAGTTTACTGTACCTAGGTAGATATAGGTGATGTTTTGACAATGAATTAAAAGTAAATGCTTTTAAAAAAACAAGGTGCTTAGGAGATAGCATTTTGAAAATGGTTCTTTTAAAATGTTTGTATAGTTGTGTGATATCTGTTGCCATAGACATCAGTTAAGTGTGTCTGTCGATCACCTTTCTAGTGTCACTTCAACTCTGTCTGGCCCGCCTCTCCTGTGCAGCCCCTATGTGGGGCACAGGCCCTGATCTCCTGCAAGCAGACACAAGCTGACAGCTCCCAGCCTCACACCTGCATGGGATGTCTCTGTTTTGTCTTCCACCCCAGGTCTTTCCTGTTGACTTGGAGGGTAAAAGGCTACAAGACCACCACCACCCCATATCCACACAAGTGCAGTATCCACACAAGTGCAACTCAAAAGTGGAGTGAAGTTTTAAATAATGGGAGATAGGAGCTAGAGAATATTCCTTTCTCCAGAGGGACTGTCCTGAGAAACAGTCATCCCTGGCCTGTAGGGAAGGCTCTCTCTCAATATCCAATAATCAGCCACGCTCCATGGGAGACGGCGTCCAGCTTCCTAGTATGTCCTCAACAGGCTCTCCCTCCTACTCCTAGAATTGTACACTTCTAAATAAAACTCAGGTTCTACATTCTGGGGAAACCAGGCTAAGGTGGGCTGTTTCCTCTAAAATCTGTATCTGTACCAAAAAAAAAAAAAAAAAAAGTAGAAACAATACTCTAACCTGTGTCAACATCCTCAAAATAACATATTAGTTGGCTTTAATCTCATCTATTAAAGTGTAAAACTGTACCCCCTTTCAAGGAGTTTGCAGGGGCAACTGATCAAATCAGGAATAATGGGAATTTTAAACAATAACAATTTAAAACCCCTCTGTATACGGGTGGATGATTGACAAACACATGTCATAATTAAGGGTAGCTAATGACATACTTCTTCCTTAAGGGTCCCAGTATCTTTGTGAGGTATTTTTTTCAACTAAGAACTTAGAAACAGATCTTTGAATAGCTGAATCACGCACTGTAGGCTGTGATTAAAAACAAAAAATAACAAAGCATATTCAATCACATTTATGACAGCAAAAATTTTTGTAATGTTAATAAAACTGGAAGATGTATTTTTAAAACATTTCATCTTTAGCTCAACATTTTTATTTTCTATTTCATGACTATTTTATAAAGTATACACTATTATAACATTAATTTATACATATCATTTTAAATCAGTAAATAAACATATATTGGTATAAGTACTCAAAATTATTTTATTAATGGGATGTGTGTTCAAAAGATGTTTAGAGCCCACGACATGGACTGCCTGGATTTGATTCCTAATTCTGTCACTTACTACCTGTGTATCCTTAGGAAAATTACTTAATCTCTCTGAATTTGTCATTTCTAAAATAGGAATAGTAATAATAATAGTCACTTTGTAAAATTTCTTTGAGGACTGTAGGTGAGAGGCTGAAAAATGTACCTAACACATAGCTAGTAACACACAAATGTTGATTATTTTTATTAAAACAATGTTAATGCAAATGCAATATATTCTTTACCTGCCTGGCAGAAGGGCCATGAACCAAAGCAGGCAAAATACCAAACACAAGGTGCTTTCAAAGGCCCTAGCAGGCATCCCTGAGCCTTTCAGTTTAGGAAGTATTCAGGTTTGAAAGAGTTTTAGAAATCTAGTCCAAGCCATTTATTTTACAAATAAGGAAACTAAGGATCAGAGAGGTGTATTCATTTTCCAGGGATAATACAGCTTATGAACCAAAGCCAGGGTCTGACTGGAGACCTGTCAGGCAAAGGCCCAGCTCTCCCCAGCATATCACACCGCACTCCCTTGACTCCACAGACACACAGAGGCTCTCAGCCAATAGACGAGGCTCTCGCTTTGCTGCAGTCAAGGACTTCTCTGCCAGCACTTTTCCTTCTCTGAAGCCTGCAAATCACAAGTCGTGAGAAAAATGACATTAGTGCCTTCTCACAGTAATTTAGGGATGACAGCTCTGAAGAATTCCAGTGAGCATTCAAATATGGTACCAGCCCCAGCCAACTGCAATTCAAGTAGCTGGTCCGTGAGTAGAATCTGAGCACATTTTCTTCCAAGAGCATTATACTGAATGAGGCTATGATAAATTTGCAACCACCAACACTCCCTAATTCCCTATCTGCTTTGTTCTTCCTCCAGATCAGTTATCAATAACTAACATGCTGTATATGTTACTTATTGATCTTGTTTATGATTGTCTGCTCCACTATAGTGCAAGCTCCACGAGGACAGGGATATCTGGCTGTTTGTTCACTGCTATATCCCGGTGCAGATATTTGTTCAATGAATGAATATGATATTTTGAGTCATTCCTGCTACTTTTGCTGTTAACCTTTGGCTTCTATGGATATACAGAGTTACTGATTTCCTAAATTAAATTTTACATAAGCCTCCTAGGTACCTGCTCACACAGAATTGGTTCCTCTAAAAAATATCGACTTCCAGTGATTTGATTAAGATGTACCTTTGCAAAATAACATTTGAGTTAACACCTATTAATCCCACTAAGGCCAATTTAAATATTATTTCTTCAGGAAAACCATACTAAACCCCCAGACAAGGCACTTCCCATATTAATGACATCTGTTGTACACTATAATTTTCCTCTTTTTACAACTGGAATTAAATCAATATGTGGGTTATTTATTTGTTCAATGACTATCTTCCTTACCAAACTGTAAGTTCCATGAGGACAGGGACAATCTTGTCCATCACTGTATCCTCGAGACCTAACAGAACCTGGTCTAAAATAGGCACTCAATAAGCACAGACCGAATGAATGAACAAACAGAAATCTAGTAAGTATTCCAGTTTCAAGACATTCTGCAAAAAAGAATTTAACAGCACATGACAGAAGCTGTAAATTTGTTCCTTGAATTTATTTAAGCAAACTCTAGAGTGACGAGTAATTATTTTTTCAAATAAAGTTCCTGGCTTTTTCAACTAAAGTTGATAATATATAGTTACTTGTAGAAAAGAGATTTTAAGTTATTTCTTCTATATTCCCCAAATCTGAATAGTACAAGCTTGATAAGGAAAACTTTGATCTCCCAGTAATTTTGCCTTTGACCCCCAGTGAATTTAACTGTCCAGGATCCTGGTTTTCTTCCAAAATCTATGTCTGGTTTTAAGATAAATTTTCCCAAATAAGCCATAAACATGATTTTGATGGTTGAAGAATATTTTCATTTTAGATGAATAAACCAGAGGTACTTTGGACTTTTAAAATTGATGACCTATATATCTACACACACTCGCTTTCATTTCCAAGTTTCCATCACCATTAACTCTCAGAGTGAAATAATAACCTTTTTCCTCTTGAGTGTTTTTCCTGGATCCCAAGGGAATGAAATAGGAGCAAAATAAACCAAGTTGCTTTCATGCTAGAGAGATATATAGAAGCAAGGACCACCCCGCACCCACAAGCATACCAACAACTCCCTGCCAAAATAATATTGTGTTCATCTTGAAAATATTCTTAGAGCTTAAGAATTCATAGAAGATTAAACATCATGGAGGTGAGTACTTAGAGCTAGACAGTCTAGAAAGACAGAATGGTTCTGTTGAGTCCAGGCAAGTCACAAACTTATCTGAGAGTTTCAAAAATGTAAAGACACAGTGGGATAATGTACTTGTGAAAGAGAAAAATTCATGTCTCAATTTAATCTAACAACTATATGATTACCTCATACCATATGCTAGGTTTGAAAGACTTAAGGGTTTCATAAGGGTTTTAAGCCTTTCTGCTGGGATAGCAGTGGTTTGAATATGAACCTCATACTTTGCATTTTAAGCAGAACTACTTTATTCTTTGACTAACAGCCATGAGAGGAAAATAATGGGATTTTTTTTTTTTTTTTTTTTACAAACAGGAAAGGAAGAGAAGAGAAAGAGGATCTTGAGAAGACAGTTTTCTTATTGGCACAATGTGTATAACCTAGTCCTTTCTACTCCCAAATCATAGAGGCATAAAATCTTAGTACATCCCAACTTCCTGAAAGTAGAGAACTTGAAATAAGCTGTGAGAAATTGATCAGAGCAATGACTGTCAACTTTTCTATACACTGAAACCACTCCAAGAGTTTTAAAAAAGCATTAATTCCTAAGACCCAACCCCAGAGATTGTGATATAATTAATAGTGGTGCGACCCAGGCATCTGGATCTTTTAAAGCTCCGGTGATTCCGAAGCGTTCCAAATCAACTGAGATTGAAAACTACTAGGCCGAAGGGGTTATTGAGATCCAAGAGTTCACATGCCAGAGGACTCATTAATACCCAAAAGTTGGAGAAAATGAAAAAGGTGTGAAGATCAAAATAAGTCTGGTTCTATCACTGGGACCCGACTGGTAAAGATGGCTGTGCTTCAATAGCAACAAAGAAAATAAAGTATCTAGGAATATATTTAACTAAGGAGGTAAAAGACCTCTATAGGGAGAACTATGAAACATTGAGGAAGGAAATAGCAGAGGACGTAAACAGGTGGAAAACCATACCATGCTTGTGGGTCGGCAGAATCAACATTGTTAAGATGTCTATACTACCCAAAGTGATCTACAGATTCAATGCAATCCCTATTAAAATATCAACATCATTCTTCACAGATGTAGAAAAATTAATTTTACACTTTAGATGGAACCAGAGAAGACCCCGCATAGCAAAAACAATTCTAGGCAATAAAAACAAAACGGGAGGTATCAACTTACCAGGCTTCAAACTTTATTATAAGGCTGTAGTAATCAAAACAGCTTGGTACTGGCACAAAAATAGAGCCATTGACCAGTGGAACAGATCTGAGAACCCAGATATAAAACCATCCTCATATAGCCACCTAATCTTTGACAAACCAGATAAAAACATACACTGGGGAAAAGAATCCTTATTCAATAAATGGTGCTGGGAAAACTGGATAGCCACATGTAGAAGACTGAACCAGGATCCACACCTTTCACCTCTCACAAAAATCAACTCACACTGGGTAACAGATTTAAACCTAAGGAGTCAAACTATTATAATTCTAGAGGAAGATGTTGGAAATACTCTTCTAGACATTGGCCTAGGCAAAGAATTTATGAAGAAGACCCCAAAGGCAATCACAGCAACAACCAAAATAAATAAATGGGACCTGATCAAATTAAAAAGCTTCTTCACAGCCATAGAAACTGTCACAAGAGCAAACAGACAACCTACAGAATGGGAGAAAATTTTTGCATGCTACAAATCCGAAAAAGGGCTGATAACCAGAATCTACTTAGAACTCAAGAAAATCAACAAGAAAAAATCAAACGACCCTATCAAAAAGTGGGCAAAGGACATGAACAGAAACTTTTCAAAAGAAGATAGAATAATGGCTAAAAAAATATGAAAAAATGCTCAACACCTCTAATCATCAGGGAAATGCAAATTAAAACCACAATGAGATATCACTTATCTCCAGTGAGACTGGCCTTTATCAAAAAGTCCCAAAACAATAAATGTTGGCATGGATGTGGAGAGATGGGAACACTCATACACTGCTGGTGGGACTGCAAACTAGTGCAACCTCTGTGGAAAGCAATATGGAGATATCTTAAAGAGATACAAGTAGAAGTACCACTCGATCCAGCAATCCCATTACTGGGCATCTACTCAAAAGAACAAATGATACTGTATAAGAAAGACACCTGCACCCGAATGTTTATAGCAGCACAATTCACAATTGCAAAGATGTGGAAACAACCCAAGTGTCCATCAATACATGAGTGGATTAATAAACTGTGGTATATGTATACCATGGAGTACTATTCAGCTTTAAGAAACAATGGTGAATATAGCACCTCTTGTATATTCCTGGATAGAATTGGAATGCATGCTACTAAGTGAAGTATCCCAAAAATGGAAAAACAAGCACCACATGTACTCACCATCAAATTGGTATTAACTGATCAACACATAAGTGTACATATAAGAATAACATCTATTGGATGTCGAGCAGGGGGGAGGGAGGAGGGGGAAGGGGGGAGGAGGGGACGGGTATTTGCATACACAAAGAGTGCAATGCGCACCATCCAAGGGATGGGCACACTTGAAACTCGGACTTGGGGGGGAGTGGGGAGGCAAGGGCAACATACATAACCTAAACATCTGTACCCCCATAATATGCTGAAATTAAAAAAAAAAAAGATGGCTGTGCTTGGTGCATCTGAAAGAAGTTGTGACCAGGAATATCAGTGAGGGTGATGGGACCTTTCTGGGAGTCCAAGGCTAACTTAGAAAGCCAGAAGCCAGCTGCTTCATAATAAGTAAAGCAACCATGTCAAGGCTTCTGTGGTTGAACGCAGTGAGACATCTCCCGCTGTTTTAAAGGTGTGCACTCGGGCTCAGACTTAAGATCTCTCTGATGCCAGAAGGAGAGGTGGTGGTTGGTGTGTTTTTTAATAACCATTTTTTTGGCTGTCATATTTCTTGATGATATCCATGACAAATAATACATCCAGATAAGCAGTGAGCAGCACTATCTTTCTTTTGAAGATACCAAGTCATCTAATTTTACGTGGAAGGAATGGAGAATATGAGTGCCTACTTGAGGGGGGTAATAAAAGGCTACTGGCAATAAGGACAAAGGTAATTAACAGAGATGTCCTCAAACAAAAAGCTAGAAAACTAAAAAGAACAGCATAAAGGGTAGGCAGTCATGCTATTCTGCCTTTAAATAACTATCAAATTTCTAACACTGGCATGCCAAAGTATTTCTGTACACGTATATAGTGTACTTCATTCTATTTTAATGTTAAGCCTCTATAATCTTTTTAAATGTTAACAGTAAACAGTTAACAGTAAATTCTGTTAATATTTAAGGCCAGGTATAGGGTCTCTTAGAGGTTGTGAACAACATCCACACAGCCATGGGAAGTATCCTGAGGAAACCAGGCACTAAGGACTATCCCTGTGATCAAGTGATCAAAGAGAAAGGAGCACATTTTCAGGTTGCCCTCACATTTGCCCAACATCGAGAAACAAAGTGCAACAAGGTTAATAAGATTTGACAATGGGAAGGTACAAGGAGAAAGAGAAAAACAGAAAATAGAAATAAACAGGAACAAAAGTAGAATGTTTTGCACATTGAATTTGAAGTTGAATTTGGTTAAAAGCAAAAGGAGTCTCTGAAGCCTTTGTATCCAACACAGGTCTAAAGATATGATGACCACTCAAAGATGCTCTTTCAGACAAAACAGGAAGAACCTTTGGAGAGACAATACACTCAGAAAACAGGACCAAAACTGAGGTTTTGCTTTTAATCACCTAATATGTAAAGACTAAACAGTTAAGCAAAGAAGTATGTGTGTTATATATGTTGTCATTAGTTGTATATAAGATAAATATACCTAAATAAATTGCGTAAGCAGACTATCTGCATCTCACCCACTGGTCTTTATCAATTAATTCTTTTGTTTCCAAGTCCAAAAAGATAAAGAAATCCACTAAGTCAGCAGCTCTCACACTTTAGCTCAGGTTCCAAGTCAGAAAATCGGGTGATTTGACAGACACTAAAATTTAGGAACTGCTGTTTGTTTCTTCAAGTGGAAATACCTGGAACCAGCTGACCCCAGTCAACCAGCAGAAATATTTTGAATCTTATATGGGAATGAGACAGGATGGGGGAGTCCTTAACTGATTCTGTTGGACTTCAAGTTACATAGACTATGTACTCACACATGAACAGCATATGACTGAGTATTGCCAGGTGTGTGTTATCTACTGCCACAGTAATAATGTGTAACAAACCAAAAATCCCTGGTGGCATTCAACAATAAATGTTTGTTTCTCACATGTCTGGGTGGTTGGCTAGATGGCTAGAAGTCTCTGCTTATCTTGGCCGGTCTCACTCACAGGCGAGCATTGGCTGGCTGTGGGCTAATCTCGTATAGCCTCAGCTGGGACACCTAGAGCCATGCAGCTCTGATCCATGAGTCTCTAGCAACCAGCCAGGCTTGTTTTTATTACCAAGACAGAGGGGCAAGAGAAAAAATATCCTAAGCATATATGCACTTTTTGTTTCTAATTACATCATGTTTACTAAACTTCTGTCGAATAAAGCAAGTCACATGACCCAGGCCAGCACCAAAATAGATACATGCTAACTTTAAAAAGTTAGACCATAAAGAATGTAAACATGGGGAATGGGGCAATTTTTGCAATCTACCACACTAGCTTACCCAAGTCTTATTTTAGTACCATGTTAGGCAGTGTAAGAGGTTCAAAATTCATATAGTGCCCTGAATTTTGAATGTCTTAAAAAAATGTTTTTTTCGAAATGTGGACCATTACCCCTTAGTGGGTCATTAAATCAATATGGTAGATTGTGATAAGCATTTTTTTTAAGGTATGAGGGTGGAATGGAATGGGAGAGAATAGGATAGGATAGGATAGGATAGAATAGAATAGAATAGAATAGAATATATCAGAGTTCCTCACTGATGATAAGGTAAGTACTGATTAATGAAACCTTTCACTGGAGTATATGCAGGGACAAATGAAAAATATATCTGTAGATTTCAGATAGAAATTTGAAAGCCACTGCTTTAAATCTTACTGATCTAAGGTAAAATTCTGATTTTTACATCCTTCATCCCTCACCACAGGTATTGTACCTTCATCCTTACTGCCATCAGTGGTTCCCACTGATGAATGAATGATGAGCACTTCAGCTAAAGCATGAAACCTGGATCTTCACTAATCAGTGTTCAATGAGCAAGGAGGCAAATTGTAGAGCAGTGAAGGTTTACCTTGCTGGCATAAGTCATGGTCTCAGATCTCAAAGAAGGTTACAGATTATCATAGCAGCATAAACTAATGCATAATTTAAAATTCTAGAACATCACTGAAATGAACATGTTATAATCAGGTGATAATTGAATGACACAGCTTAAAAATAACATTCAGATAAAATAACTTCCAACTACATATTGATAATCCACCTGGAAGCAAAATTTTTTTTGAGCTCCTACTTTGCACCAAGGACTTTAACAACAGCTCTGCGAAGTGGATTTTATGGTTATCATCTACTAGCTGCGTGACTTGGAGAATATTACTTAATCTCTTCAAACCCCCATTTCCCTATATGTAAAAATGGCAACCATAATGCTTATTTCACAGAATTCCTGTCAAGGGCTTGGCACAAAGTAGGATCTCAAAGAAAAAGTTAGTTTGCCCCATTTATTTATCCCTGTAACCCCCACGGCACCTAGCAGGATACCTAGCGCACAGTAGGTGCTCAGCTAGTCAGCTTGTAGAAAATGGATTGTACCCTCCAGAGCCGGGCAGATTTCCTTTGAACTACCTGACCCTTTCTGTCAAGAAAGTCCCCTTTCAAAGCAGCAATTCTGAATAGAGGCTTTATCTTCCCTGTCTCAAGACAGACAGCAGTTGATTACTCAGTCACCTTAAAAAATGCCTTATCTTCTTTACAACCACAGACATTGTCTAAAATTGTCTTCCTCTTCCTTCTTGCCTCCTCAGATAATGAGGCCTTGTGACTCTTCTTTAAGCTAGAGCCCTATGGTTCCTTGTTGGCATTTGACATTAAACCTTAAGTAGATTATTTTCTATATTCCATAGGTGGTTCTGAAATAGTTATTATTGAACAAGAGTTCTATTCCAACTCCATGGTGTGTTCCAACAAGACAAATTCTGACTCTTCTTGTGCATGTTTTCTGTTTTTGTGGGTAAATAGATTTATGGAATTGTTTGTTTCACTGTCCTCTTTTGCAGAATAATAGTACAATTGGAAATTTTTGAGCTTTTTAAAGAACCCAGTGAAAATACTTAGCATTGAATAATAACAAACAAATCATGTTGTTCAATAGAACCTTTTGAAAAAAGGTAAGCCATTTCTTTGATACTAATTTAGCTAGTTAATATGTCATTTTCCTTATGTAGTCTTTATATCTCTTTGCACCATCACACTCTTCCAGATTCCTTTAAGAATATAATCATTCTCTTTAAAAGCCATTTGATATTGATTCTATCTTTTTCCAACCAAATAACCACGTATGTAAAGATAAGTGTTTCCTTCTGGGTTTGGGATTAATAATAACTCGCACACAGCTGGGCTCAAAACAAGGCAATCATTTTGGAAGTAAGGATGCATTTCTAATAATTTTAGGATCCAAATGAATACTGAAGATGGGACTCACTGTCACAGAATAAGTGGTTCTGCTCCCTGATAAGACAGATCAAGCATGCCATAGACACATGTGTTGTACCATCAAATTACATTTATATGTATGAAATACATTGTCCCAACTTGCTATTATTTGCATCACATATATTTATTTTATCCTCTAAAAGACATAACATTACAAGAGATCTGAATGCAAGGATGGGAAATGATTCTTCCAAATGGAATGCATGGAAGATCTGAGCTGGAAGACTATTATGACTCTAGGGAAAGCTGTGCAATTGAAAAGGCCAGCGTTTAATCAAAAGAATTTGCAATCACAATTCAGTAGAAACTTGACTTTGACAAATATAACGTTTATGGTTTTGAGCACTTCTGAGTGATCCTAAAATTCAAAAACATGTCATCATTTGAAATGTTGTTTATATGTTAATCAGAACTGTGCATGTTGTAGCATGGTCTCACCTACAGCAATAACAGGAGAAGGGTTTGGGGAATCAGGTGGCAGGAAGGAGTTCTCTGATGGAGCATGAGGACACTGATATTGGCACCTCAACTTGGCCTCATTGTTCTCTTATCATCGAATGTGAAATGATTGCTTAATTTTGAGGTATTATTACATTGTGTAAGGGAAACCATATTCCAGAATAGTAGAAATGAGCTTATATCCCTGAGAAAGTCAACAGTCTAGTCTACAGTGAAATAGCAAACCAAGAATCTTGCCTTATATTTCTAGTCAAGGGACCTCATGCTTGCAGAGTATTGTTCCCAAGGTGGCACTTGAGCTGCATCTTCAACAGGCCATTCCAGTGCTCTGTTAAGCGGGCACCTTCTGGATGGCGTAACATGCACTACAACCAGTAGATCCCATGACAGGGGTCCTGCTCACCCATTTCCTTCATTGTACAAATGCTATGGATCAGGAAGCCACCAGATATTGGTGCTGGATGAGGCACTGTGGTCAGGAAAGGCCATCTCATATCTGGAATAAGTATTCTGTCAGAGCAAATTGCTGGTGTTTCCAGGATAAAAAGGGCCCATGGTAGTCACCTTGCCACCAAGTAGCTGGTTGGTCTCAGCTCCCTGTGTACATGCACATGTGCAGCCTTCATCTCAGCCTCTGTGGCTTCTTCATCCATGTGCCCGGTGTGCAGTTCCGAAGTGTCTAATGACAAAGGCTGGCTAATGTCAGCTGAGTCATTTTGTCTACTCATTTGTTTCAGTGCCACTTTAATGGTATTAATATAAGCTTCCTAGTGAGCATTAATTAACACGTGATATGAAAATCACACTTTACGTCAACTTCCACAGGTCCAACCACATATTTCTACCCTAGATCTTACCTCTGATCTTCTAATCTTTTTCCTTCTAGGCCCTTGACCAACTGACCAGACCATTCATCGCTGCCCGGAAGTTTGTGTATATTTTCATCTCAGGCCATTTTCTAATTCTCACAAAGTAGATAACCAGATACACTGTTCAAAGCTCCAGTCTGGGAAGACTTTTTACTTTACATTATCTTTCAAGGCCTCCCCTGCATATGGCTGTACTGCTACTGCCATCTGTTTGCACCCATATATAAGCCAACCCATCTCTAAACCAGCCTTGGGGGTTTTCCTTCTCCTTCAGCTGGTTGCATGTATCCTCTCCCTATCCCACCCTCCCACCAGATGGCCATAGTTTTAAGCTAAGGGATAAGTGGGGTACAACCATGGTGGGTGACATGGGAGTCTGGGCTTCTCATGCTCTCTGGCCCTTTATCCTGGATGTACCATTTCCACCTTACGATGGCTTGCTGCTGGGCTCACCCAATTGTATGACATGAGGGGTCCAACAGAACCTAACTCATAATAGGCAGTTCCAGATGCATGGTCACTTACGTCCACAGATTATATCTGCATGTGACAGAGCTGTTTATACCACCGTCTGAACCTGCTACAGAGCCCTTTCCTATTCCAAGCCTCTCTCAAAACCAACAGCCATTGGGGTTTCATGCTATCCAGGCTGGAGTAGTATTCCTAGATGTGGAATGTGTTCTTCCAGAACCTTAAAAGACCAGCAGACATGTGCTTCCTTCTCTGTGACAGTGAAAGACAGGTGAAACAAGTTGTCTTATAATTTGGAGATGTCCCAGCATGCCTCTGAGACCACTGGACTGCTGAAAATTTTACCAAAGTTGCGCATCCTTAAGTCTTTGTAGAATTTATCCACCACCTTCTGGACTGAGCTCCACGGTCTCCGCACGCTAACCCCTCTTGTACATACTGACTGTCCTGCGTGATGTCACCCGTGTAACGAATCAATTGATACTCCGCAGGATGTCCCAGCAGTCTAGATCTTTTCAGACCATATTACAGCAGGGGCAGAAAGACTGAAAATAGTTCTCAGCCAAAACAATAAGTGTACATTATTTTTTGCTTCTTGTTTATGAATGCAAACTGTTTCCACCCTCTTCCCTGATAGAGAAAGAAAAGAATCCCATCACCAAATCAATGACTACATATTGTGTAACAAAGTCATATTAATCTGCTCTAGCAAACTAGATTCACTCTGCCACAGTCCCCGCAGTCCAGGCTATGGTAGTCTACAGTCATTCTCCAGGATTCATCTGGTTTCTGTAGGGACCAGACTGGCTAATTTAATGGAGATAAGCGGGGACCACCACTCCTGCATCCTTGAGATCCTAAAGGGGGCACTAATCTCCATCAGCCACGATGCTGTATTGCTTTTTGTGTGCTACCTTGGCTAGGGATGTGGGCAGGCAGTTTCAAAAGCTTCCTCTTGGCCCTCCTCACTATCATCACTCTGACTCCACCGGATAAAGACCCAATTTCCAAGCTGGCAAATTACAGTTATATACTTAGGAACTGGGGAAAAGACCACCCAGTGAGGCTACGGTATAATTCAGTGAGTTCAGTGCATCCATTGTATAATTACTCAAGTAAATAGCCATTGGTGCTGTTGTGGAAGAGTTGGAGGAATGATCATCATATATACGTGCCATGGTGAAGCAGAGTCCTTCCCACTGGACCCCAGGCACCCCTTCAGGCACTGAAGTCTGGATCTGAAAACTGGCTCAGATTCAAGAACTGAAAAAGAAATCATAACTTTTTATTGGGATGACCTCCCCCAATTTTCTACTGTTCCATGATTGCTTTTCTTGATTAAATATAGGTATTAAGCAATACCTTTTTTGATTCCTTCTCTCTTTCACCCCTGACAATGTTATTTATACTCTATTAACTATTTCTCCACAACTCTCTGTAAGTTTAGCCTCCTTGGCTGCCATTTTTTCTAAAAATTGCAACCTCCTGGCTTTTGGTAATAAAGTGCCACTAGCTGGCCTGTCTACAGCTTGGGACCTCCATAGTCCTCATTAGTATCAGTGAGGATTGTGACAGCCTCTCCCACCATCAGCGTTTGCCTCCAGAGGAGAGCCATGTGGAAATAGCCAAAGATCACCCAAATGATAATAAACAGAGGCTGTTTATTCAGAGCTTGCTACAACAAGGGAGTCAGTCACCATCACTTGTGTTTGGCATAGACTCAAAAGCAGACAGGGGAGTGAAAGCTTTATAGCAGAGAGTAAGGGAAGGCTTCAAGTAAGTTCTGATGGGAGGCTATTTGCAGGGGGAGGCTAGAAGCAGGCTAACTAGAAGTGGGGTATCCTTATCCTATGAGATTGATTTGAGGAACATATTTTGCTTTTTGTGGTTGGTCCTGAGTTGAAATTCGAGGCAAAAATAAGGAAGCTGGCCATTATTGGCTAAGTCCCTACTATTCTGGGCCAATTGCTACAAAGATTATGGTTTGTCTTCCCAAGCCATTTACAGCAGAAATAGTGGCCATTATTCACATATATATTCAGTCTTTCAGCTACCACTAAACTTCTCAGTGATGTTGGTGTATCTCTCACCTCGGCTTGATGTGTTCCCTGGACTTTGCTATGGAACATACAACTTGGATGGGCTTTCTGATCTTGCATAGCTTATACAGAATTCCCACTTCCATGAGTTTTTTAATCCCTCTTCCATGATCTGCCACAGTAATTCAGGCATTTCAACTATGACTCATTGTTTTCAGTAGACTTTCAAGGTCTTTGCCAGAATACCAAATCCTGTATCCTGAGAGAATGTCCTCAAGTTAATAAACTCTCTCTCATCTAGTCTCATGTTCCAGACAAGAGCCTCTCTGTCAATATTCAATTTTTTGTTAACTGCCCTCAACTTTTCATTATCCCTCCATAGGGCATCCATGCAACTTAGTAACAACCAGGCAGTTCCACCAGGTTTAGCAATTGGACAGCCATTTTATGCCATAGTAACTGTGTCCCATATTTTCTTGCCAGTCAAGCAGTGAATGATTCAGTCCCCAAACCCCATTGTACCTCCTGCTTTCTTGGACCACTGTTGCTACCAGAAATGTCATTTGGGTCTTCTGGGAAGCAGGCACTGAGATAGAGTCAAGATGCAAGAAGTGTTTTAAGGGTAAAGACCCATGAAAAGTAAAAGGGGAAGGAATAAAAACTGGGCATATAAAGTCTAACTATTAATATGATTCAGACCTAACAAGATCTCAGCCAACTCAATTAGGAGCTACAGGAAGAAAAAAATGCCCATTAAAGGAGTCCCATATTGGGTATACACAGTCAGTCATTAGTTTGGGGCTGCCTAGGAAGCTGAGGTAAATCCGAAGTTGCTAGAACTGGAGATTGCCAGCTAACTGCACCTCTTGCAGCTGAACAGCAAGTTCTCTCCTGAGAGCAAGCCAAGCAGCAAACGTCCATGGGGCCATCACCTAAGTCCCAGCATTTATACTTCCTTTCTTCTTCTTGACTTATTTTGCTGACTACAAGTTCCAGACAAATGCTAGTTAATAGCAATTATCTTTCCATGACTTTTTTTTAATTTGCTAGGAACATCTCAGAGTTTCCCCTTAAACAGAAGCTTGGCTGTTAGTTTCAGACATTGTTTGTTATGTGAAGGAAGTGTGGTCTATTTATAGTTTAACTAAGTAATTGTTAGGAAGGAATGCAAATGGCTACTCAGCATCTATCAAGATTTTTTTTTTTGACCTATTGATGTAATAATACTGGAGTTCTTAGCTGTCTCCTGGTTCTTGCCTTTGTCTCCATTTCTTTTAGTCTTGCACTTTCTTCTTGCCTTAGCCTTAATGAGTGAACTTAGTTTCCCTGATTTTACCCTGAGCATTCTCTAAGGACCTCCTCTTTCTCTCTCTCATCTCTTCCCTCATCGAGTTACTTCTTTTTAGCCCACAGCACACAGATCTTAATACCTGCCTTCCTGGCCATGCTGCTATCATTAAAGGAATTTGGTAATTGGTGCTTTTTCTTTCCTATTTTTAGAACTCTGTTACTTTCACACCACACTTTAAACACCCTACAACTTTCTCTAGCTCAAATCCAATGCCTCTACTCATCAGATTTCATTCAAATAATGACTTTATGTCAAACTATATAGGAGGGAGAGCTTTCCCACCACAAATCCTCCTCAAAATTTTAGGTGCCAATCCACTCAAAATTATTGACAGCATACTTTCTGCAAAATAGAGTGAAAGAATAATCTGCTATTAGTGGAAAAGTGCAGCCTTCTGTCGTTTTTTACTACCCAGTTATCTTCAGAATATCCACTCAAAAATCAACACCAGCTTGCTCTTCCACAACTGCATATTTGGATCTCTCAATATAACATCCTACAGGAAGAGCACAAATGCTTTAGAGATAGCTTTTCTATTATGGGCTATTACTACACTCTATATCTTTTATTAGAAAAAAGTGGTTAAAAATAATTTGAGACTTGCAGCATTTATTACTCTGTTGTCAACCTTTGATTTTATAGACAGAAACCATTTATGGGCCAAGTTGCATGATCTCGATATTGATCCCTGGCTTTTAATGGTCCTCTGGAGCCTTTACTGTAATACCAAAAAGGGATCAAAATGGATCGGAAATGGACTCTTGACAGAGAAGATTGCAGTCCCAAATGATACAAATGTCCTAGCCCACCTACTCTTTAATTTCTACCCAGACCATTAGATACATCTTTTCATAACTTGGATGCATGACCTCCTGTCACAGCCTCCTCCTTTATGCTAATGTCATATTCCTATTATCATTCTGAGAGTGGCCTCAAGGAGCAGCTAAGCTTGTTGAGTAATTACTACCATGAGGAACATATCAATTAAACTAATACCAGGATTGCTGCTTTTGGCAAACACTCTTTGGCATTTAGATAGCAAATGCAGAGCAACTCTATGAAAAGATTAACTCATTTCATTATTTAATGGGGCATTTTGCAACTAACTCATCCAAACAACTCACCAGAATGTAGTCCAACACAAAATGAAATAGTCCACAAGTTCTACTACAATAGAGACAGACTACTTATAAAATTACTTTTCAAAAGCCTCCTGTGAGAACACACTATCAAAATTGAAGCCTGGCACCAAGACCAGACTGACCAGGATGGTCAGCAGACAAGGTCATGACTCCAACCAGGTCCTCCTCAGACCCTTCCTAGTGTTTCTGAGCATCCCTTCACGAGCTTCTGTGTGCTCTGGCTCCCAATATCCAGCTGTGCATGTGCTCTTTGATGGACAACCCTCATGGCACTTGAGCAGTGGCTTTGCCCTGCATGGGCAGACGGCCAGAAGTGCCTGGGAGTTTACACCCTGGACCCCCTCACACACATACACACACATAGGGAATCATTGTCAATTGATGCGACTATTGAGTGCAAGAGCATGAAAGCCCAACTCCAACTCCCCTGTCTCAGGTGGAAAAATTATGAGTTCAGTCACATGCTGCATAAGGACATTTTGGTCAACAATTGACAGTATATATGAAGATGGTCCCATTAGATTATAATGAGGCTGCCCTAGGCAAGTGTGCCATTTTTTATCTTTTATACTGTATTTTTACTGTACTTTTCTATGTTTAGATACACAAATACTTACCATTGTGTTACAATTGCCTACAGTATTTAGTGTAGTAACATGCTGTACAGGTTTGTAGCATAGGATCAATAGGCTACACCATATAGCCTGGGTGTGTAGTAGGCTATGCCATCTGGGTTTACATAAGTACACTCTACGATGTCACAGAATGACAAAATTGCCTAACGACGTATATCCCCATTGTTAAGCTATGCATAATTATGTAAGTTACACCTTAAAGTTCTCAGATCAGACAAAGCTACCCTCCAAGGGACTCTGCCTGAGATCTTACGCTTGCTTGGCTTCCTTCCCTTCCCTGTCCTGTTTCTCCCTCTCCCTTCCTCTTGGAACACTTCCATAACAAATCACGTCCATATGCATTTCGACTTAGGAGACCCCAACTTAACAAAAAGTGCTAAGAGTTTTCCACTTGGAATCAAGTTTGGCCCTGGGAACAGGGAAGCTGAGCTCTTAAGTAAGGGTCACATACTACCAGCTGTGGGAGAGGAGGGAGAGAGAGTGGGGAACCAGACTGAGCTTGATGTCTCTGATCGAAAGCCAAGAGGAGCGAATGGTATTAGAGAGGGAAATCACCTTCATTTCATTACCTTATAAAAAAGATCTATGATCTCAAAATAAGCAATATAAAAAGGATGAAAAATCATTCAAAATATCTGCATAAGAACACATGTTTTCACATCTCCTCTGCCACAGTTTGGGCCCTCGCAGAAGCAGACTCTGAGAGGGAGGTTAACATGGAGAAGGTTTATTAAGGAGTACTCTTGGGATCAAACTTGTGCAAGGGAAGGGCAGAAAGCAAAAATGGATAGAGGGAGAAGCTGGGCTGAATGGATTCTCAATGAAGGCCTCTGCCGATCCCACAGGAAAATCTGAAGCTGGGGGGTCCTTCCGAGTCGTACCAGGTTCGGTGAGAAGGTTGAGCTCTGTGTCAATGAGTCACTGGATGAAGGCTCCCCCAGTAAGGGGCCAACCTTAGGCAACTGGAGGAATAAGCCCTGAAGTCCCGAATGGGATCTCAACAGCACGTACAGAATCCACTGAGCCCTCCCCACAAAATCCTATTGACAGGAAAAACAAAATCCTATTAATGGGGAAAATATAAAAATAAAAATAAATTTGTAGTTGCACTAAAATAGCAGGAGAGATGCCTCTAGCAAAACTGAACAAGGAAGACTTTCGGGAATAAATTGATGGGACAGGATTGATAATGATGCTCCATAGAGATTTAAAAATATCTGAAATTATATTAAAGTGTCAGAGAAATAACCCAAACAAGTTCCAGAACATTCCAGGCAGAAGCCCTGGAAATCCCAGCATCAGAAGCAGCAGAGGCGGAATGAAGGTGAATGGCACAGGCTTTGAGATAAACAATTTATTGCAGAGTGAAACAACTGAGCTGGTCCCAGCACTCTGGGAGAACCCAACTCCAGCCTTCATTGTGAGAAAATATCAGAAGAGTTCAGTGTAAGAGGAATCAAGTGAAGACAGTATTTCCAAAAAAAGTGAACAAAGGTCAGGTGGTGGGAGGAATAAATGTTAAACTGAAGCAAGTGCTGCCAGAGATTAAATAAGACTAAAAATCAACCCCCTCAATTACAGATAAGAAAAGTGAACCAAAAAGGTATTTAGTGACTTAGCCAAGGTCGCACTGCCTCTTCTAATTAAAAAAAAAAAAGCTTTATTGAGGCATATTGTACCTATCAAGTTCATCCATTTTATGTGTACAATTAAATAATTTTAGTAACTTCACCAAATGGTTGTAACCATCACCATAAATCAGTTCAAGAACATTTTTATATCAGTAAGATCCTTCATGCCCATTTATGGTTAATCTCTGTTCCCACCCGAGCCTTAGGCAACCACTAGTCTACTTTCTCTTTCTATAAACTTGCCTTTTCTGAACATTCTATATAGATGGAATCATACAATATGTGATCTCTCTTGTGTTTAACTTCTTTCACTTAGCACAATGTTTTTGGGGTTCGTCCATGAAGTAGCACATGTCAGTAGTTTCTTCCTTTTTACTATCAAGTAGTACTCAAATAAATGTCTATCAATTTTGTCTGTCTGTCAGTTGATGGACATTTAGGTTATTTCTAGTTTTTAACTATTATGAGTAATGCTGCTATGAACATCTGCCGATGACAAAGTTTCTAACTGGTGTTGCTGGAATACAAACCCAGGTAGTCCAAAGTACAAGTTCCATCATTGTGCAGCTTGTAGTGAATCAGGCTTCTCTGATTTATTCTTACAAAGCTGCCTTCCTGGGTCTCAGTCACCAGGCCACGGGTGTGCAAAATTGTAAGTTAATAATTAACTATAAATCATAGCAAGTATGAAATCTGTGCTCGAACTCATCCCTGGTAGACTCACACCACTGGACCTCCACCCACAGCAGGACATGAGTGAACCCCAGGGTGGCTGCCACTTAGATTTTCAAACACAAATCCCAGAGACAAAAGAAATGGAATTAATGTAGGCAAAGTACATAGAACAATACCTGGACCGTGTGTGTGCTCAATAAGGGGTTGTTATTATGGTTAGTACTCATAAAATTATAGCTTACTTAACTCTTTGACTTTGGGGATTACAGAAAATATATTTCATTTCTCCTAGGCAAGAAAGATGTTTTTAATTTATGAAATTATAAGTTAATAATTAACTATAAATCATAGCAAGTATGAAATCCATGCATTTTAACCTGCTATAGAAAAATTTAATAATATGTGGTTATAACTGTAGATTGGTGAAGAATAAAACTGCTGAGTACCCTACAACTAAATCCAGTTTTCCTCCTGGGTCCTCTGTATCAATGGTTGGCCTTCCCATCCATCCAGTCCCGTAGCTATTAATAGAAGTCTGGAAGGCATCCTGTAACTTTTCCACTTCTCTCATTCCTTCCCAATTAGTCATCAAGTCTTCTATCTCTTCCTTCCTTCCACCCTACTGCGCCTGCCATGTCCAGCTCCAGCCGCATTTCTCCTAGACCACCGCACAGCCTCCAAGCTCATCATTTGGCATTATAGAGCCTAAGAGATCTGCCATGATCTGCACCCCCAACCTCTCCAGGCTCACTTCCCACCACTCCTTGCCTTTCGTATTATGGTTCAGAAACACAAAAGCACTTGGAATTCCTCACACACACACCTTGTTTTCACAAGTTATCCCTCTGCCTAGAATCTCCAATAGAACTTCAATCTGCTATTTTAGGTCCATGATTTAACATTAAACTCAAGGACCATTACCTCCAAAATGCCTCCTGCGAACCTCAAAGGTGGGTTGAATTCCTCTCCTCTGGTTCCTCAGGCCCCATGCATGCCTCTTGTCTAGTGCAACGACCTCTTCATAGGAAGTGCTAGAGTAAGATGGTCCAAATTCAAATCTGGCTCCATCACTTCCTAGCTATGTGATCTTGACCAAGCCCCTTAGAGTCTCAGAGTCTCAGTTTCCTAATCTGAAAAATGGGGTCATAAAGAACATTAAATGAAATGATGCATATAAAGTATTTAGCACAGTGACTGACAAATTGTAAACCTTAATAAATCAAAGCGTTCATTATTGTGTCTTCCATGGGTAGACTTATTTCAGTGTACATACCTGGCATCCGTGCCTGAAACAGAAAAGAAAGCTGATCACGTGCATATTGATTCAATGGATACATGCACAAACGGTGAGTGGATGCGAGAATGAGAGCACCAGCCACTCTTTCACTGACAACAGTGCAGAGCCTGGGGTGGCGCCCAGAGGGTTAAGATTATTCACTAGTTTTTCGGGCACATCACACTCATCTTCCTGTACCTAACTGAGCCGCCTGCATACCTGCCTGATGCGACAGGCTGGCCAGAGAGCAGGCAGACTGCACCGCCTCATGCAGTGTGTAACTACACTCACACGCACTTTTCTTAACGCAAGAAACTTCTCTGAGAATCTTAGGGCTTTGTTTTTCTTTTCCTTGTGAAACAAAGAACGAGAAATACAAATAATAGAGGTGGGGGAGGGAAAAACCATCTCTCTTCTCAGAGTTGAAAAGGACAAGTGACTATAAAATGAGAACATTCAACCCCCAGCTGAGAAATAAAAATAGAGAGAGGGCCATTAGGCCCAGAGTTGTCACTTGTGTCCTTCTCTGGCTGCCCGTGGACATGATGGGAGGGAGCCCAGAGGGAGCCGAATGGCTCTTGTCCCTGCACAGAAGGGCCCTTCTGCTGCTGTCCTGGCTCTGTTTTGTTCTCCTGACAGCGCCTCTATGCTGTGAAGGAAGGACACCCACCCAGGCTGCATTAGCATCAAGTATTTATTCATTTGTTCCAAAAGTAAAAAACAACAAAAAAAGTAAACAACCCCAAGAATGTTCCTACCACTTTACATTCTTAACAAACATTTTTAATAAGATAAAGAAAATCCTGCTAAGTACCAAATTTGTGTTTTTCTTTACCAGTCTGCAGCTTGGCCCATTTTATATAAGGCATCAGACTCCCTCCCCCAGTGTGATGTCTTAGGTTCTCTTGGGGAGGTCTGAGTGTAATATAAAATATTGTCACTAAAAATATATATGCACTGTGCTACAAAAATGGACAGATGTTTCCTAGTGGGTAATGAGTACCATTTTTCTCCAGTTTTCGTGACAGGCTGAGGCTAAAAACAAACGCATATCTATACATACACTAGACCCATCTCAATAAAAGAAAGTAACTGATAGTCCAAACATTTTAGAGAAGGTCAGGAAACAGACTTCTTTTTTTCTTTTTATTGTCTTTTTCCTTAGATGACATTCAAATTTTTCCTTTAAAGTGCTAAACATCATTACTAAAATTGTAAACTACTGTAGAATATATATGCACACACAATAGATGTATATATATACACATGTGTATGTGCACATGTATGTACACACACACACACACACAGTTTCCTAGGAAAAATCAGCTCTTTCATTAATTAACTTGGAACAGAGAGATGAATTGCAGGAAAAAGGGAAAGCTGAAGCATTTTGATCCTGCCTTACAATTTTGCCCTGCACTTGAAATGGGGCTTCAGAGAACCACAGAATGTTGGAGCTAGATGTCTCTTCAAGATCAAGGTCAAGCTCTTTCTTTCCCCACTGAAGATACCAGGGCCCAGATGACAGAAAAGCTATAAAATGTAGTCATAGATTCTGATAAGACAATTCCTGGAAGATAAGGGCTTATGGAATACTGGATAATGATTGGGAGAGATACTCATTTGCCTCTCACATGGAAGAAAGTTCCTCAAAACCCTCAAGACAGAAAGTTCCAAACTGAATCATCTTTGGACCTGACCATGACATAGCAAGTAATACCAGCAGTGACGCTAGCAGGTCAATAGCAAGGTGTGTGTGTGTGTGTGTGAACACAGAGCTTTGCAACCTGGGAATGGTGGGAATGGGTAATTCAGCCTCATGAATGCACTCATGAAGGGCATGCATTGCCACAGCTTTCTCCTGTTCTTATTTTCTCCATCTTTCATTCTTCCTTCTGCTATCATTTTTCTCCTTTCTCCTCTTCTCACTTATCCTACCATGTACCCACACTGCTCCTTTAGGGTCCCTGTCCGCACATGGTCAGTGGCAGTCCAGTCACTTCAGTGATTCTAGCAGCTAAGTCATATAAACAGTTCTGTGATATAATTCATGATACAATGACACAATAGCCCAATGTTCAAAAACAACCTCTTAGGTCTTAAAAAATGGCGGGGAGCAGAGGCAGAATCATGACATGGTATGATATGATATGATATGATATGATATGATATATCCTCTTATTTCATTCTGTTAATCAGCAATACTTTTTAAGAACCCATTGTATCAGGGTGTCCTCGTCAATTGTAGAAAACTGTTAGCAAGTGGCAAGAGGCCACAGCAGGCACTTGGCTCACACCTGCTCCTAGAATCCCACCCCGGAGCTCACAGAAAGCCCTGCTGTGGTGGAGAGGGCAGGGGAATAGACCAGCATTTGCTGAGAGCCACTGCACAGGCCACTGGCTGGGTGTGTCACATGTGCAACCCAATGTCAGTCTGAAGAAAGCAAATCCCGTACATCTCAGACACACTCCACTCACTGCACACATGCAGTTAACAAAACCATTTAGATAGTTTCAGTGTTTAAAGAATTTCAGTCACAAAATTTCTATTTCTTCTGTTCTTTTACAGGAATTTTAAAAGTGGATCAAACATATTGCAATTTTTAGAAAGGTTGATGCTCTCACTAGACTAAAAGTTTTCGGAGGAAAAAAAGATGTCTCTCAAAACCAATCACGCGTGAGCATTTTTTACTTTTTTTGTTTTGATTTCTTTTTAATTGACAAATAATAATTGTATATATGCATGGGGTACAATGTGATGTTTCGTTACATGTATACATTTTGGAATGATCAAATCAGGCTAATTAACGTATCCATCACCTCAAATATTGATCATTTCTTTGTAGTGAAAACATTTAAAATCTATTTCGAAATATGTAATACGTTGTTATTAACTACAGTCACCATGCTGTGGTGTTCGATCCCCAGAACTTATTCCTCTGAGGAAAACTGTATGCCCTTTGGTCAAGTATCCCCCTTCTTCATATCTCACCCCTTCCATCAAGAGCACATCTGCCAAATCAGTGCATTGTGAATGTGTACTCCTACTTTTATATTTCTTCATGCAATGCTTTTTTCACTTTACTCCGGAATTAGGCATGAGACCATTAAATTCTACTTTTGTCTTTGATAGATAGATAGACAGGTTGGTTGACAGAAAGATAAAAGCTTAGGTGTGAAGGGAAGGAAAGCGGACAGATTTTATTTTATTAAATGAAAGGTGAACTCAATTGTCTTACTTGAAAAAAATAGATTTTAGCCATATAGTAAAACCCTTAGATTTCTGATTCTAAACACACTGAAGTTCAATACCTTTGTTATAAGAACTGATAATGAAAGGTAGTAAAGGTTACTAAGTATGAAATGTCCGATTTCTTTAAGTACTAAGTTTGACAGTTGATATCTCTGATATTTCAATTTGACATTTCTTGTTTTATTATTTTATTGTGAAGGTACATCCTCATTCTTTCAAACAAACAGTTTGGCTTGTGATTATCCTTCAAATTTTTCTTTAAGAGCAATTTTTGTGAAACCATGGATAAGTCAAAAGTTTGTGTTATTTTTGAATATGAGTTCCGTCATGGAATAAATGTGGCACAGACAGCTCTAAATATCAACGGAGTGTTTGGGAAGGATGTGGCTAATGAACGCACAGTACATCGATGGTTTGAGAAGTTCTGTTCTGGTGATTTTAATCTTGAAAACATATGGGCCACCTGAGACCTAGGTGGATAATGATGAGCTAAAAGCTGTAGTGGAAGCAAATCCACCTCAACCTACGCATGAATTAGCAGCAAGGTTTGACATTACTTTTCCAATAATATTGAACCATTTGAAACAAATCGGCAGGTAAAGATGCTGGATAGATAGGTACCGCATGAATTAAATAAGCATCAGAAGAGAAATCATCTCGACGCTTGCCTTTCTTTGCTGTCACCACATAAAGGTGAAATATTTCTACACTATATTGTTATGTGTGATGAAAAATGGATTCTTTTTGACAATCACAAGCATTTGGCACAATGGTTGGCTAAAGATGAAGTGCCGAAACACAGTCCAAAACCGAATATTCATCCAAAAAAGCTAATGGTGTCTGTTTGGTGGCCCAGCGCTAGTATTATCCACTACAGCTCCATGAAACCTAGTCCATCGATTACAGCAAATGTCTGCTACAGCCAAATGGAGGAAATGATGAGGCTGCTTGCAATTAAGCAGCCGAGATTGGTCAATAGAGATAGGCCAATCCTCCTGCAAGACAACGTTCTGTGAACATGTCTCACAAACAACGCTGCTCAAACTGCAGAGGCTGGACTTGGAAACTTTCTGTCACCCATCATGTTCACCAGGCCTTGAACCAGCTGACTACCACTTCTTCCAGGCTTTGGACCACTTCTTGCAAGAAAAAATATTCAATTCTCAACAAGCTGTGAAAATGCCTTTCACAATTTCATCGCCAGTCCCTCTCCAGGCTTCTTCGCCACTGACATAAACAAGCTACCATTAATATGGCAAAACTCTGTCGATAGTTTAGGCACTGACTTTGATTGTACTGCTTCTTGTTTGAGATATAATAAACTAAACCTTTGCTTCAAAATCAGACATTTGATATTTAATGATCTAATTTTAAAGTCATTGTTCTCTTAAAGTTCTATAATCCTATGAAATAATACCAAACAAGTAAACTTAAAACAATGAATAATTTATTTGTCTACTTTATACTGAAGAGAAGAAAGAAAAAGAAGGTTAACATTCATCAAAATTTACCTGGTGTAAGATACTTTACATACATTATTTATTTCATTTTAGAGAGGTTCCTAACCAATTGAAATCAAAATTCCGATCTTTTGTGCAATATCTCCAAATCACTGTTCAAATAATAGCAAACATTAGAATTAGAAACCAATTTTAGTGTCTAAAGATTTTGTAAAGTAAAAATAGTTTTTGCTCACTGACTTAGTCCCCTAATGTTGTTTGTATCACTAGAAAACACGAGAAGATTTGAAAATTTTGATCCACATTGGATCAAATTACAGGCAATCCATTGCAACGATAAACTAATTACACTCAAAACAAGGACTGAATTTTTTTGCTGGTGAGGGAGAAGGAACTGACTTTTCTCTTTTTTTTTTCCTTTATTAAGTAAATTTTTAAGTGATTTTTTAAAACCTATTAATATAAAGTGACACATTTTAATACTAAAAATGCAGGCTGTGCAAAGCTTGAAGTTCTCACTGTATGAACAACGGACCCACATTACACAGATGGAGTTCCCTTCCTTATTCGCCTCATAAACATTAAGAGTAGCAGGCACAGCTTTTTCACTGTAGATGAGCACTTGGTATACACTATAATTGAGACCTTTAACTTGTGTGTTTCCTTAGGCTTGGTGTGACTGAGTTTGCAGTCTCAATGTGACAAGAGTAAAGATTTTTCATTGAATACATATATCCCCATAATTGTGGAACATACTCAGTGGTTGTTCTCACTCAGCACATGGTTAGTTGTTAGTTTTTGTTTCTTCGTTTTTCTTTTTTGTTTTAATTTCAAGAAAAACTAATGAGTTTCCAGAAGCAGTGTGAGTGCTTTGGGGCTGAATGTGATTTAAAACCAGCAGTAAAAGAAAAAGAAGACAGGGAAGGTAGCTGGTTAATTGACCTTTATTGTGCCTTCTGGTTCATTTAGAAATGGAAATTAAATTAACATGATAATTCAGTCCTACTGTGTTAAGGCTGCTATAAACCCATTAAATTTTATGGCCATTGATTTAGCATTTTTTTCTATTAACTGGGTTTAATTTTCAAAATTGTCATGCAGGTTCTGAAAAGTGGCTCATTCATTCTGGTTCCTCCAAGTTACTAATTTGTAGCCTTTTTTTAATAGTATTCACTTAACTATTCAAGCGCAGAAGGCCCAACTGCCCTCAAATGCCTGAATTAATTTTGAAATTAACCCCACTGAAAGTCTTTATAAGAAGCAAGGAGAGTTCAGGAATAGGAGAAGTCAGTAAGATTTCCTTGTGAAATATCAAATTTCTTAAAGATCGGACCTCAAAACTAACCCTGACAAAAGAAAATAGTTTGGATTTCTTTTTTGTGAGATCAAGAGAGCCATGAGAAAACTTTGTGTCGGTACTTCTATTTTTAAAGCATCTTGATAACATTAAAATACAACCATTCTTTCTATTTCAGATTCCCAGGCATCTTTTTTGTCTGCTAATTTGGAATCATAACCAATCAAAATTTTCTATTTCTTTTTGTAGAGCCAGGCTCCCACTATGTTGCCCAGGCTAGTCTCAAACTCCTGGCTTTAAGTGATCCTCCCGCCTCAGCCTCCCAAAGTGCTGGGATTATAGGTGTGAGCCACAGCACCTGGTCATAATCTTCTAATTTTGTTAACTGTCAAAAAACACACATTTTTACCTGAAGCTGAAAGTTGTTTTCTAGATTATTTTTTTAGCATATGTAGAGCAGTCGTGTACTTTTTAACATGGCAATGAGTACACTTTTAGTTTACTAACCCAAATACTGAAGTGTTATTTTGAAACCTATTGACACCTGAGGTCTCAGAGAATTTCTGACAGATTCTCTTCTTTAACTTTGTAGTATTCTTGAGAAACAAAAACCATGATAATTTTACCTTTTACTCTTTTACCACTGAAGAAAGAGAAGTTAATTGATCAGCCCACAGACTCACAACTAGAACATTAAACTTATCAACAGTTCTGCACTTTCAACCCCAGCTTATAAATTCAGGCAAGTAATGAATGACTGCTATTTTTGGATTGAATCATCAGCATTTTTTCATTATTTTCTAACAGTATGTTCAATCAAAATAGCTCATTTTTGAAATACTATATCATGGCAGATCTGTTCATATAGTCTAAATGGCTGTTTTTATGTGTGCAGCAGGCTTTTGTTAGTTTTGTTTAACAATTGATAATCATAATTAAAGACTCTCAGAGTGTCTGAAGATATTGTTTTTGAAAAGTGGTATAGAAATACCTCACTTCCTTCTGGGCACAGTAAACCATGTTGTTCATTATCCAAGTACCATTGCATTAGATCAGGTTTCCACTACAAGTCAATATTTTCACATAGTTAAGGGTACTTCTTAGTTTAATGAACAGCCAGATGTGTTGCCTAATAGAAAATGCTGATCTATAGGAAGAGATATATGGAAAAAGGATATATCATTTTCTTCAAGGATTAGCAAAAAATGGATTATTAAAAAGTATGGGGTAGAAAGGAGCTAGAAGTACTTGCTGATAAAGATTTTGGGAGGAACCATACCTGGAACATCTTTGGTTGTTCCTAGTATTTAGCAGAGTATCTTGCATGTAGAAGGTGTTCAATACATAAAAATAATTCTCACCAACGCTTAATTATATAACACTAACTATGTACCCAGCACTGTTCTAAGGATCTTACATGTATTAACTCAGATAATCATCACATAAGGTAGGTATACCAATTATCCTCCCCATCTTACAAATAGGGAAACAGAGGTACAGAGAGGTTAATAACTTATGCAGAGATTTGAATCCATGCCATCTGGCTATGCCACCTGTGTTGAATGACTGCTAACTCTGATGTCTGTCAATTTTAGTATTTTCAGCCTGGTATCACTCATTCCCATCACGAGGCTGGTAACTCAGATCATTTTCAACTCTTCCCTTTCTGGCACATCTCACCCCATCCCCATTCCCCACACCCAGCCCATCTTAAATTCTAGAATCCTGATCTGTTTTCATTCCCTGATCATGGAATCTAACTAAAGATTCCCCCGTAAAGAGAATTTATAAAATGCTTGATTTTTGTTAATACCTCAAATCTTGAAGCCTCTGACCTCTGCTCAGCTGGTGAGGGGCAGAGAGAGAGTGGGGAGGGAAGGATGAGAGAGCAAGTGTAAAGGGGAGAGAGCATTCCAGAATCCTCTGCCCCTTGTTTTTATGGGTTTGAGTTTATAGGATTTGCTAGAGCAGCTTTCAGTTTCTCTCTCAAGCACTATACCTGCCATGGGGGACCTGCCAAGATGGAACAGATTAATTTTTCCCTTCGTCTGTCCCTCTGGCTTCCCTCTATCATAATTGCTATAACATTTTATTCCATACATGTTGGTCTCCTTTGGATTCTAAAAGCTTGGAAGCTAGGGGTAGTAATATGGACTGTAGCTGATGCAAAACTATATACTCAAGGCCTTGAATCACATCGGACTCGTTAGTGCTCAGCAAATGATTGATGACTGAGTTCATAAAGGACTAAAATAAACCAGCCCTTCACCAAGAAGCATAGATGAGAGTATAGATTATGTTCTAGTCATATTTTTTCTAGAAAATATGTATGATGAAGTAAGATAATGTCAATATAAAACAAATATTGCTTACTAATTTTGCATTTATTTTAAGATAATACAACGAATAAATTTGTGCTAAAATTTAAGGAAATAATCTGCTCCCTAAACTTCACCCTACACAGAAACCACGTGACCTAATTCTGGTTTTGTCCTCCAGACCTATGAAAATATAACCTGAAACTTTTCTTCAAGCCAGAGCCTTTTTGTGACATATGCACTGCTGATTACTACTCCTGAAGATTGGAAACCTGAGGCTATATTCAGTATTGAACTACTTGCCTGCATCTTATAAGAGCGTGGGCAGACCTGCCCTGCAGGAAGTACTCAGTCCTGCATTACACATCGATCAGCACAACAGAAACCCAACAGTGTAAAATTACCCAAAAGCTATACGTCAGAGTCCATATAAAACAATGGCTCACGAGGTAAGGCAAAGAAACAAGATTCCTCTCAACAAGATGAACAAAATGCATCCCCCTTATTAATCCATTCAATAAGTGAGAATGGCTTGATTCCCCACTCAAGAGACATAGGTTGGCTGATTGGATAAAAAGATACAAGCAAAGTATCTGCTGTCTCCAGGAAACATATCTAACCCACAAGAACTCATTCAAACTCAAGGTGAAGGGATGGAAACAAAATATTCCATGCAAATGGAAATCAAAAGAAAGCAGGGATAGCCATTCTCATACTGGATAAAATAGACTTCAAATAAACAATAGTAAAGAAAAACAAAGAAGGTCATTATATAAAGGTAAAGGGAGCAATTTGTCAAGAAGATATACCAATCCTAAATATTTATGCACCTAACACAGGTGTGCCCAGATTCATAAAGCAAACTCTACTAGATCTAAACAAAGAGATAAACCGAAGCATTGTAATTGCCAGGGAGTTCAACACCCCACTGACAGAACTGGAAAGATCCTCCACAGAGAAAATAAATAAAGAAACATTAGACATAGATCAGACTCTAGAGTAAATGGGCCCCAAAGGCATTTACAGAACATTCTACCGAAAAACTGCTGAATATACATTCTTCTCATCAGCACATGGAACATTTCCTAAGATAGAGCACATCTTAGGCCACAAAACATGTCTCAACAAATTCAAAAAAACTGAAATTATACCAGGTATCTTCTCAGATCACAGTGGATTAAAATTAGAAATGAACTCCAACAGAAACTCTCAATTCTACACAAAGTCATGGAAATTAAACAGCCTACTACTGAACCATTATTGGGTCAAGGAGGAAATTAAGGTGGAAATCAAAAGATTCCTTGAACTAAA
>NW_012144966.1:9622558-9624393 GCF_000956105.1 Propithecus coquereli | reverse complement strand
CTCAATAGATACCAAAAAAAGCATTTGACAAAATTCAGCACCATTTTATGATAAAAACTCTTAACAAAATAGGCATAGATAGGACATATCTCAAAATTATTAAAGATATATATGAAAAACCCACAACCAACATCATACTGAATGGGGAAAAGTTGAAAGAATTCCCACTCAGAACGGGAACAAGACAAGGGTGCCTACTGTCACCACTTTTATTCAACATAGTGCTGGAAGTCCTAGCCAGAACAATCACTCAAGAGACGGAAATCAAGGGTATCCAAATAGGGAAAGAGAAGGTCAAACTATTGTTCTTTGCTGATGATATGATCTTATATCTAGAAAACCCCAAAGATTCTACCTAGAGACTCCTGGAATTGATAAATAGATTTAGCAAAGTCTCAGGTTATGAAATCAATGTACAGAAATCAGTGGCATTCCTATACACCAACAACAGTCAAGCTGAGAGTCAAATCAAAGACTCAATACCTTTCACAATAGTTACAAAGAAAACAAAATACCTAGGGATATATTTAACCAAGAAGGTAAAAGATCTTTACAAAGAGAACTATGAATCGCTGAGGAAGGAAATTGCAGATGGTGTAAACAAATGGAAAAACATCACACTCATGGATCCACAGAATCAATGCTGTTAAAATGTCCATACTACCCAAAGTGATCTACAGATTCAATGCAAACCCTATCAAAATACCAACATCGTTTTTCACAGATCTAGAAAAAACAATTCTATGCTTCATTTGGAACCAGAAAAGAGCCCGAATAGCCAAAGCAACCTTAAGCAAAAGGAGCAAATCTGAAGGTATCACTTGACAAGACTTTAAGCTATACTATAAGGATATAGTAACCAAAACAGCATGGTACTGGCACAAAAATAGAGAAATAGACCAATGGAACAGAGCAGAGAACCCAGATGTAAAACCATTCACATATTGCCATCTGATCTTTGACACAGCGGATAGCAATATACACCAGGGAAAATAATCCCTATTCAATAAATGGTGCTGGGACAATTGGATAGCCTCACATAGAATATTGAAACGGATCCATATCTCACTATTCACAAAAATTAATTCAAGATAGATCACACACTTAAATCTAAGACACAAAATTGTAAGAATTCTAGAAGAAAATGTTGGAAAAACTCTTCTAGATATCGGCCTGGGCAAAGAATTTATGATTCATGACTAGACCCCAAGGATAATCACAGCAACAACAAAATAAATAAATGGGGCTTGATAAAATTAAAAGGCTTCTGCATAGCCAAGGAAACTATCAACAGAGCGAATAGACAACCTACAGAATGGGAGAAAATATTCGCATACTATACATCCAATAAAGGGCTAATAACCATAATCTACAAAGAACTCAAGCAAATCAGCAAGAAAAAAATCAAACAACCCTATTAAAAAGCAGGTAAAAGACATGAGCAAAATCTTTTCAAAAGAAGATAGACTAATGGCCTACAAACATATGAAAAAATGTTCAACATCATTAATCATTAGAGAAATGCAAATCCAAACTACAATGAGATATCACTTAACTCCAATGAGAATGGCTTTTATTAAAAAGTCCAAAAACAATAGATGCTGGCATGGATACAGAGAGAAAGGAACATTTATACAGTGTTGGTGGGACTGAAAACTAATGCAACCTCTATGGAAAATAGTATGGAGATTCCCAAAAGAACTAAAAGTAGACCTACCATTTGATCCAGGATCACACTACTGGATATTTACCCAAAGGAAAAAATCGTTTTATCAAAAAGACACCTGCACTAGAATGTGTATAGCAGCACAATTCACAATTGCAAAGATATGGAA